>NC_079439.1:67297405-67487405 GCF_903798145.1 Danio aesculapii
AAAGTCACATTGCGATTTGTGTCGCATCTGTAATTGTTTCTGATGGATTTGCTGTTGTTTGACTTTTAGGTGGTCTAGATGAGGCTCTTCACAATATCATCGACACATGCCGTGATCAGGGCGTCCCGTTTGTGTTTGCCTTGTCGAGAAAGGCACTGGGCCGCTGTGTTAATAAAGCCGTCCCGGTCAGCTTGGTGGGCATCTTTAACTATGATGGCGCACAGGTAAAACCAGACGTTCTTGTTGTAGTTGTGATATTCAATAATACCTTGTATATGAATTATTTTTAAATGAAGTAAATTTGCTCTTAATTGCTAACCCTGTTTGCCATATGAAACAGGCTAGATTTACACTGCAGATCTTGATGGTCAATTTCGGTTTTATTACTGTATCTGATTTATTATTGTATGTTTTTTTCTGACACATCCGATTCATATCGAATACATTTATTCATATAAACAAGGCCAAAGTCTCAGCTTTCAAATTTTGTAAGTTTTAATCTAGCGGCAACCTCCCAGTATCCCTCGTCAAGCCAATATGGAAGTGACTGAGACTGTAATTCATCTGCTGGCCACTAGAGGCTGGCTCCAAAAGGCAGTTGATCCCATAGACTCCAATGTTAAAATTCCAAACTTTACAGCAAAAATAAAGTGTTTGCAGCCTGGTGCTAATAATAGTTTTGGTCTTTTAGGATTTTCAAAATTCATCTCAGACTACTAAGTCTAAATAAAGACTTTATAAATAAAGTCTAAAGACTGCTAATTGCACAGTGTGAGACTGGTTTAATGGGATAGTAATTTCTGTGATCATTTACTCACCATTAAATAATTCCAAACCTATTTCAGTGTCTTTTGTTTTGTGTGGTAGGTGGCACCCATGGACTTCCATAATATTTTTTAGTTTTTACTATGAAAGTCAATGGCTGCCAGTAACCAGCATTCTTCAAAATATCTTATTTTGTATCCAGCAGAAGAAAGAAACTTATAAAGATTTTAAACCGCATGAGGGAGAGTAAATTATAAAATGTTTGTCTTTTTTGGATGCTTAATCTTGATATTTAACCAGTTTACTACATGTTGCTGTTTTGTTTTCATGGCCACAGGACCATTATCACAAAATGATCGAGTTGTCGGCCCAGGCCAGGAAGTCCTATGAGGTGATGATTGCAAATCTGGATGGCGATTCGCAGGAGGATCTACAGGAGGATCTACAGGAGGAGGAGCCGCTGGGAGAAACTTCTGTAACAGAAGAGCCGGAGTACAGTACGTCCTATAAAGAGCTGAAAATAGCACAAATCCATTGCTTTTACACACAATAAAGTGGTTTCATTATCCTCGTAGTTAACAATTATGCCTAACTGCTTCGTTAACTGTTAAATGTGTAACTTATTTGTTGTGTTTGGCTATGAATAGGCTCAGGATGTTTTATGAAATTGCATCAGTGCTTGAAGATATGTGTAACCAGAGGTGGTTCCAGCATTTTATTTTCACCGAGGCTCAGCTCTTAGTGGAGAATGTCTTTAGCAAAGGCCATTTTCTGTCTCTTTGTCAGTCGGTAACACTATATTACGAGATTATTACTATATTTAACTGTATAAGCAAGTCAAAAATAGTGTTAAAAATTATGACAGCAGTTCACATCGGTTCACATTTGATTAACAGAAACAGAATATTGAAAAATTACCAGAATATTGTCATTATGTTATAATTGTATTACTGTATTTATATATACAGTATATAGAAGTATAGAAATAGATTTTAGACCTCTTCACTACTCAATGTATAATCAAGATTTCTGAAAATTATAAAAAAAAGCTCAACTTTTAGTAAGATTAAATCAAGTTTTTTGCAATTGTCCTCAATACACAACATAAAACTTGATCTAAAAATGACAAGAGTTAAGAATGAGTTACTTGTTTTTGCACACACATACTACACGCACACATACACTTATAGCATTAAAGTGGAAGTGAAAATCAGTGAAGTAAGTCGGGTAAATCAATCACAGTCAGGCACCTTTTGGTTATTGTACATTACAGATGCATTGATTTGCATTAAACTACAAGTGTTTACGTCATGAATAAAGTAGATAAAAGTAACAGTAAATAAATGAACTGACATTGATAAGTTACAAATGTCACAAAAGATTGAATAAAACAATTTATCCTAAAATGTAATCCTTTATTTAAGATTAAAACATTCTTAAGTATAGTGTAAAGCACAAGTATAGTGTAAAGCACAAAATGTAAATTTATCACAGAAATGAATTGCATTTTAAAATATATTAACCTACAAAATTATCATAGTATTAATGTTTTTTTGTATTTTTTTTATAAATGCTTATGATGATGATGATGATGATGATGATGGTTGTTGTTGTTATTATTACTTATTTATTTTAAGTAATTTTTTTCAATGTACACTCCATGACTAAAGTCTTGTCACCTATTCAAGTTTTAGGAACAACAAATAATAACTTGACTTCTAGTTGATCATTTGGTATCAAAAGTGGCTTATATGAAAGGCAAATGCCTCTAGATTACGCTTATTTTAGCAAAATTAAGTATGATCATGCCTTGATTTTATTTATTTAATTAGGACAGTAAAGTCATTTAACAGAAATAATGTCCAGTATAGAATATAAAGTCATGTTGCAGTGGAAAAAGGATGAATATTGTGAATGACTCCTATGAGCTTGGAGGACTGCATCCATGCATCTCTGCAATGACTTAAATCACTTAATAAAGTCATCTGGAATGGCAAAGAAAGCATTCCTGCAGGACTCCCAGAGTTCATCAAGATTCTTTGGATTCATCTTCAGTGCCTCCTCTTTCATCTTACCCCAGACTTGCTCAATAATGTTCATGTCTGGTGACTGGGCTGGCCAATCTTGGAGCACTTTGACCTTCTTTGCTTTCAGGAACTTTGATGTGGAGGCTGAAGTATGAGGAGCGCTATCCTGCTGAAGAACTTGCCCTCTCCTGTGGTTTGTAATGTAATAGGCTGCACAAATGTCTTGATACCTCAGGCTGTTGATGTTGCCATCCACTCTGCAGATCTCTCGCACACCCCCATACTGAATGTAACCCCAAACCATGATTTTTCCTTCACCAAACTTGACTGATTTTGTGAGAATCTTGGGTTTATGCGAGTTTCAATAGGTCTTCTGCAATATTTGTGATGATTGGGATGCAGATCAACAGATAATTCATCAGAAAAATTGACCTTCTGACACTTTTCCAAATGATCAACTAGAATTATAGTTCTAATAGTTATTATTTGTAGTAATAGTTATTATTTTTTGCTCTTGCAACTGGAATGGATGACAAGACTTTTGCCAGGTAGTGTAGTTTGTTTAAAAATAAATGGTGAAGATAAGGGACGCTTAGTCTGAGGTACATTTGATTAGTACTTTTGTAAATTGAGTAAGTAGGTGGAGTTATCAGATTATAATCACAAAATAGCTAGTTATTGATCGATTGATTAATTGATCCGCCATATTTGTTTATGAAAGGAGATTAAATGAATCATCAAATTGCAGAATGTTTCTATCCACATATTTATTTTGTTTCATATTTTTGTTTTTAGTTAAAATCTGGAGGAAAATGCTGGAGAAAGATTACAGCCACCCTTTCCTGAATTTCGAGGACAAATTTTCATCCCTTTCCATCGGTTCAGAGCAGCTTCTGGATGATGAAGGAAGTTGATGCAAGTACAAAGATTGAGACAGAACGTCTGTTTGTGTTTGTTTGCTTTCGTGACACGAAAGCAGATTCCCACAGTGTTTGCAAGCCCGTGTGAGCCTCTAGCACTTTGAAAAGATGTGTCAGGAATAGCTTGAAGTACCAAAATGTGCCTGTCAAGAGCGTTTTATTCAAAAACATAAACCATAAACGGTTTCTGTGACGTGGAATGGTGTGTTAAATCAAGAGGCAATACAGCTGAAAGTAGAGAACAGCCCTTGACTACAAATATTTTCTTATAAATATATATATATATATATATATATCATGAACTTAGTTTAATGTTTCCATAGTCTGAATGGTGAATATTTTTGCAAAATAGCTGATATCCCTCTATTTCTATTAAAAGAAGTGAAATAGTTTGATAACAATCATTGAAATAATCTGAACCACTTAATTTATGTACACGTTTACATTTGTAATCAGATGTATCCTGCAAAAAATGACTTTCCCTTCAGTTTTTGTCTTATTTCCAGTCCAAATATCTCAAAATTCTTAAAGAAAGACTTATTGTTTTGGAAAATGGGCTCATTTTACAAGTCCACTAGAGTTAAACAGTTGAGTTTTACCATTTTTAAATCCGTTTGGCTGATTTCTGGGTCTGGCGGGAGCTCTTTTAGCTTAGCTTAGCATAAATCACTGAATCGGATTAGACCATTAGCACCCTCATTTCTGCATAATAATGAAGGAATTTTGCTGCCATACCATGGCTGCCAGAGACGCTATGATATTTATGCAGCGACATTATCTAGTTACCTAGCTGGGAACTATTTTCAGGTGCTGCGTAATATCATTTTGCCTGCTGCAGCCATGGTACGGCAGCAAAGTACCTTGATTATTACGCTGGAATAAAAGTATAGTTCCTAGCCATATCAAACTGAAAATAGCAACATTTCATTTCTTTGTCTCTTACTAAATGATGTAACTACAAAAGAGTCTATATATATATATATATTAAAAATTTTGTTTTTTTTTTTATAGTTTGAGTAACATGCTAATGGTCTAATCCGATTCAATGCTTTATGCTAAGCTAAGCTAAAAGTGCTCCTGCCAGACCCAGAAATCGACTACATGGATTCAATAATGCAAAACTCAAATATTTGACTTTAAATTTAATTAAATTAGCCTATTTCGAAAAAAAAAAATGTGTTTCTTTGAATCAAGAAGCATTTAAAAAAATATATATTTTTAAAACAAGTCAAATAATTTGATATTGGGGTAAATAAAGTATGTTTTTACTTTTAAAATATGATTACTTACCCCACTGGCAGATAATTTAGTTGAAACACACTCAAGAAAATGCTTTTAAATTTAAGAATTTGTAGGTATTTTGATTCAAAACCAGACAAAAACTAGAAAATCGTTATTTTGCAGTGTATCCTGTCGAATGCACAATTGTACTGATCATAACCACTGTGTGCGCTAATTATCAACAGGGTGTCTTTTAGTTCTGAATGATGATGATTATTATTATTATTATTATTATTAATATGACCGTGAGCTGTTTGTAGGAAAACCTCACCCTTCTAGAACTTATTAAACATCACTTACGTAAATCACAGTCTTCACTTTTTAATTTCTAACTCAGTTCCTCAACACTAGCTCATCCATTAATACAGAGTCCTTGAGCTGCTTCTCCTTCAGTCTCTTAGTCAGCTCTGTGTTTGTTTGTTTATTGCTATGGATTGTCATTAGTAGGGAATGTGGGAGTTGTGTAGTACTCCATGGTCCATGGTATTTACATGTAGCATAGAGCTCACAATTCAACTTAGCAGTAACAAATCATTTTTAACTTCTGTATATTTCAGAATGTTGACTTTGGGACCAAAACCAACTTTGTGATTGTGAAGGTTTTCGAGTTTTCTCTAGTATTTGCAATAAATTCATTGCAATAAGTCACCCTGTTGTGTCCAAATTGCCCTTGCATTTATTGAGTTTTGCCTTCTGAGGTGCAAGTAATTTATTATACAAGAGCCTCACAGTGGCTTGTTGTTTTGTATTTTCGATATTTAAATAAGCAGGTTTTTAGGAAGCACCTATTTCATTTATAAGCAGGTTATTAGGAAGTGACTATTTCATTCTCTTTGACTGGATGGAAACGGTGCTTTAATTTGCAATTTATTTTTATGTAATATTTTAGTTTTGTGCATAAATCTAATTTGTATCTTTAGATGGAAACATAGCTATTGACTTCCATATTATTATTTAGTTTTTTCAATAAATGCCAATGGCTGCTTTTTTTTTCAACATTCTTCAAAATATCTTCTTTTAAGTGTTTGACAGATGAAAGAAATCCATAAATGTGTAGGAATCACTTGGGAATTGCTGTAAATCAGCCACATTAGAGAGTTTTCGAGCATGAACTGCATTTTTCAGGTCATGCCAAAGCATCTCAATTAGATTCAGGTCAGGACATTGACTAGGCCACTCTAAAGTCTTCCTTTAGTTTTTCTTCAGTCGTTCTGAAGTGCACTTTCTGGTGTGATTCAGGTCAGGACATTGACTAGGCCACTCCAAAGTCTTCATTTTGTTTCTCTTCAGCTGTTCAGAAATGCTCTTTCTGGTGTGCTCTGTATCTTTGACTATTGAATTTCTCAACACATGTGCTTTTTATTTTATTAGTCATTATATGAACTTTATTGTGTCAACTCTTTGGTGTAGTAATTAACTGCAGTTGTTGCTGGCTCACCCTTAACTGACAATCAAGAGTTTTTGATAACTTAAAATGAGTCGGTTACAGCGCTGTGGAGGAATTTTGGCTCGCTCATTTATGCAGAATTGCTGTAATTCAGCCACATTGAAGAGTTTTCGAACATGAAATACCCTTTTTAGGTCATGCCACAGCATCTCAATTGGATTCAGATCAGGACTTTGACTAGGCCACTCCAAAGTCTTTATTTTGTTTCTCTTCACCTGTTCACAAGTGGACTTGCTGGTGTGTTTTGGATCATTCAATGGTAAACTTCTCAACAAATGTGCTTTATTTTTATTTCATTAGTCATTGTGAACCTTTTATTAGTGTAAACACTTTGGTTTAATTCACCTTCAATTGAGGTAAGCCAAAGTAGTAAGGATTTGGAACAAATGAGGCAACTTTGGATGAACTATCTTTTAAAATTTTATTACCAGAACACATTACATCCAATTTCACACACAATTTTTTTTACTTTGGTTACAAAGTAATGCGTTTTTTTATTTGAGAACATGGAAAGAATTTTAACTAACTTGGGATTTAATCACACACACTCAAAAGTGCTGCTTTAATCCAACAATTTATTTGTATTGCGCATAAAATGTTCCTCTTTTCCATCATATAACGTTGTATCTTAACTTAAGACAACTTATTAAAGAGTTATTGAAATATTTTGGTCAAAAGAAAGCCCATTTCTAACTTTTAAGCAAGTGTTTCTGGACTTTCAGTGGACAGAAAACTCATTGACAGCGAAGGAATGTGAAAAACTCCAGTGCGCTCTTATTTATTTTTTTACACTGCAGTATTAAACCTCTTTATCATCACGATCACGTTAAAAACAAGATAAGCCATGATACTTTATATAAAACGATAATAAACACAAATGGCTTGCATTCCAGTTTAAAAGTACAAAAAACAGCTGCGCAAATGTTCCAGAATATTCTTGTTTGCCCTTGTATAGTAAGTAAATGTTTGACTCAGAGCAACTCTTTACTGCCGCACAGCAGACCATAAATATTCTATGATGAGATCAGCTGACCAATCTGTCTTTAGCTCCATCTATATAAGATTTAAAAAAAACATCTAAAGCCTTCAAACCATTCTGGGCTCATTGCCCTTATGTTTGTTTAAGCATTGAACGTGGTTCGACTTTCACAATCTTTTAGTTCCAGTGTTTTACACAGATCTAATCTGTTATTTGACATTAGTTAATTCTAGTTTTTCTTTACACTGCAAGGATTGTTGTCCAAATATTGAATTCTTAAATCAAGAAGGATTTTCTTAAGTTTTCTTAATGTGTCTATTTAATTTGGCCATAACTTTGTCGGTGTTTCAGCTAGCAGAATGATTTTTGGTGACTAATCTTATTTTGACACGCATTTTGAGAAAATACTCTGAATTTTAAGACAAAAATCTTAATGATACACTCTGGGCAAATGTTCTACTCTTTTGCTATGTTCAGGATGAAAACATCCACTGATTAAACTGCTGTAAAAATGCATCAGAATACATTTTTTTTTTTTTTTTTGCATCAATCTGTTAATCAGCCTCAGTTCTGATCTAAACTACTAAATTGTTTAGAAAGTTACAGAATTTTAACTCTTTAATTGCCAAATTCATTAATGATGTCACTGAATTTGTGAAAAAGACACACAAAATGACATATTTTCAATATAAAAGTTTTTTTTTTTACCCTATTATTACAGTGTTGGACATGTGAACGATTAGTAACAACACTGGCTTTGATGCATTGTTAGATTTTTATTTTTTCTTCCCATTTTACTGTTGGTGGCTGTTTTTGCCCCATTTGCCCACCACATTTGATGGTGCGTAAATACACAGTCTTTGTTTTTGTTTACTACATAGTTCTGAGAGCTGAGATGCAGATTTTCAATATAAAATGTAATTATGGACTGGATTTTTAAAAATCTTTTATCAAAGTCTTGAACATGTGAAACGACATTGCCTGTGATGCATTGTTTCTGATTTTCATTTATTTTCTCCCCAATTTACTGTTGGTGGCTGTTTTTGCCCCATTGACTTCCATTATAACCCCAATTTTTTGATTACAAAATCATGACACCATATAATCATGCACTTTTGGTTGTTGGTAGTTTTCCTTGTTGAGAAAAGGTACAATTTGTAGTTTTTACTGTTGATCATCAGTTGGCACCATTAACCCTATAGATGGGCCTGTGCAAAATGAAGCTTAGTTTCTGGATTTAACATGGAGTATAACAGCAAATTAAAGTGTGTGTGTGTGTGTGTAAGGTTGCGCACTTGCCTTGATGTGTCTGAGAAAATCAAAATCTGCATCTCAGCTCTCAGAACTACATGGAGTAAACATAAACAAAGACTGTGTATTTCTGCACCATCAAATGTGCTTATAATGGAAGTCAATGAGGCAAAAACAGCCACCAACAGTAAAATAGGCAGAAAAATGTAGTCTAGCAATGCATCAAAGCCAGTGTTGTTACTAATCGTTCACATGTCCAGGACTGTGATAAAAGGTTAAAAAAAAACAGTCCACAATTACTTCTTATATTGAAAATGCGTCATTTTGTGTGTGTTTTTCCTCTAAATCAGTGACATCATTTATTAATTTGGCAATTAAAGAGTTAAAATCCTGTAATTTTAAAAACATTCAGTAGTTTTGATCAGGACTGACGTTGATTATCAGGTTTATGCTAAACACTTTTTACAGCAGTTTAATTCAGTGGATGTTATCATTCCTATCACAGCAAAAGGGTAGTAAATTTGAACAGCGCACAGAGGTTAAAACAAGCTAAATAATCTGCCAATGGTGTAAGCAGCATAGTTTTACTTCAATATGAAAAATAAATGTTATTTATATAATCTCATTGGCAGATTATTTTGCTTGTTTTAAGGACAAACTCACTTAATTTTGACAATACCATACAACAATAAAAACCATATGTTTTTCCTTGTCTAGAAAATGCTTCATAATTTGAGAATTTGTAGATATTTAGACTAGAAACAAGACAAAAACTTGCATATTTTGCAGTGTAAGACTTTGTAAGCTCAAAAATCAGATGAATTTGGTTGATAGAGTCTGTTCAGACTAAAACAAGTGAATATCGATTCACACTTCAACATTGAATAACGTATAAATCCAATGGATTGATTGATGTTTAAAAAAAAGATCACGTTCAATATAAACACAGTTAAATCATTGATTGTCTTGAGCAGAGAAATCTCACACGTTTTATATTCACAGTATCATTGATTGTGTATAAATATACAACAAAATGAGTTTCTGAACAATACTTAATAATCAGTCAACTATAAGAAAAAATCAGGAGCGGTGAGCGTTGAGAAAAGTGCCAGGTTGGAAACTCTAGAGGTAGCAGGTTGACGAGACATTTTCAGAGGATTAACAATTAATAGAGTGATTTCCAGAGGGGGAATTTTTAACTGCGGCAGGTCGATGTGTAATGGTTTGGAAAGACGTTGCCTTTCAAACTCCTTTCAAGCATTACTGGAGCTTCTTGTAGATTTTGAGCATGAATGACCCACAGAAATGGTTCAAGCTGTAGCTGTGTAGATAGAACATAACAGGGGTGCGTCTCCCAAAAACCTCATCAACTATGGTCTTAAAGTCTGTCATTACTCAATACGTGAATGCATTCATTGACATTTTACACGACAAAAGTAATTCCAATTAAATGTGTTTTCAATTCCCTGTATCGTAAGTTTGACAAAAGAATAAATGTGCGATTTGTGAATACCCAAGTATCACTACTCTCTAAATAATGCTGAATAATTTAACCTAATTTTGGGTAAACTCTAAACAAAAACATTTCCTGGGTTAATTTTGGTAAATTTACTGGACCAGATTTAATGATGTGCTTATTTTGGGTTATAATAACCCACACTGCAAAAAAAGAGAAGCTTTTCTTATTTAGGGCCCTATCATACACCCAGCGCAATAAGACGGAAAAACAAATCCTATGGAAGTCAATTGGTTACAGGTTTCCAGCATTTTTCAAAATATCTTCTTTTGTGTGCAACAGAAGAAAGAAACTCATAAAGCTTTGACAAAAGTAAATAGTGAGTTAATAACGTCAGAATGTTCATTTTTGCGTGAACTATCCCTTTAGGTTGCATCATATGATGGGAAACGCACCCCATGTTGCTGAAACCCTTTTTACATTTCTACTTAAAGTGCTCGATAGAATAAATCTGGACAAAATAATTCATTCATTCATTTTCCTTCGGCTTAGTCTCTTATTTATCAGGGGTCGCCACAGTGGAATGAACCGGCAACTATTCTGGCATATGTTTTACACAGCAGATGCCCTTCCAGCTGCAACCCAGCACTGGAAAATGGACAAAATAATCTCAAGCTTTCAAAGATCCACTCGAAAATGTTTCCAAGTAGGCTCGACGACACCTCCAGTTCAATTCAAGAGGTTATTTTTTTACATTTGTCCTCTTTGTGTTCCTGTACAGGGATGCTGTCTTGTAGTACAAGCATATTGTCATTTAAAACGTCACTGACCACACTGTAGTCCAAGGGCTTCTGATCTGCTTGCTCTCTGTCGACCTCAACATACCCTGTAGGTCCAGCAGACGTGATGTCGACGTGCTCACATTTGCATTGGGAACTCATTCCAGTGTTTCGGTCATGAGCTTTTACATTGCAGTCAAGGTGAAGTGGTTTTTGAGGCTCTCCAAGGACAATGCTGTTCCCTTTGCTGCTTTCTGTAGCGTCTATTAGACAGATTTCAGCTTTTTGGATCTCAAAATGAGCTTTGCCCACAGTCATTTCTTCATCACAGTCAGAGACCACCAGATACTCCACTTGATGGTCCACGCTCTGGGATATTTGCGGATATAATCCTGGTGTAATCAGAGCACGGAAGATCTCCTCAGACCTCCCGCTCTGTAAAACGACAAGAAAAATGACTTGTATTTTGGCACCACAGCTTTTTGGGGTCAATTCATTGTCTGGTGGAAATGTAATGAACATGGTAGGACCTGTAATCTCAGCACAGATTGTCCAAATGTAATGTGAACTTGGCAAAAAGTATGTTGTTTGTTGAGAAAATTGAAGATTATTATTTATCTTAATGTACACTACCTGACAAAGTCTTGTGGCCTATCCATGTTTTAGGAACAGCAAATAATAACTTGACTTCTAGTTGATCATTTGGTATCAGAAGGGGCTTATATGAAAGGCAAAGGCCTCTAGATTACGCTTATTTTACCAAAATAAAAAATTATCATGCCTAGATTTTTTTAATGATTTAATTAGGACAGTAAGGTCTGACTTTGCTAAGACAAAAGTCTTGTCACTTAACAGAAATAATGTCCAGTATAGAATATAAAGTCATGCTGCAGTGGAAAAAGAATTCATCTTCAATGCCTCCTCCTTCATATTACCCCAGACATGCTCAATAATATTCATGTCTGGTGACTGGGCTGGCCAATCCTGAAGCACCTTGACCTTCTTTGCTTTCAGGAACTTTGATGTGGAGGCTGAAGTATGAGGAGCGCTATCCTGCTGAAGAATTTGCCCTCTCCTGTGGTTTGTAATGTAATGGGCAGCACAAATGTCTTGAGACCTCAGGCTGTTGATGTTGCCATCCACTCTGCAGATCTCTCGCACGCCCCCATACTGAATGTAACCCCAAACCATAATTTTTCCTTCACCAAACTTGACTAATTCTGTGAGAATCCATGCGGGTTTCAGTAGGTCTTCTGCAGTATTTGTGATGAAAAATCTACCTTTTGCCACTTTTCAAAATGATCAACTAGAAGCCAAGTTAATAATTGCTGCTCTTACAACTGGGATTGACGACGAGACTTTTGTCAGGTAGTGTACAATTCACACTATTGATCCTAATCCTAATCTCAACTAATCGATTTAAAAGCAACGCGTTTACTCACTTTTTAGTCTACTAATCGCTTTTTTACAGTGTACAACAGCACATTTAGTCGATAAGCATGAGGTTTGGCATTTTAAACTGACCTCAGAGCTGTTAATAATGTCAGATCCTGTAAATATATGCTAAAAACCCAAAGGTAAAACTAAACTGTGCTAATATTCTACCTGGACATGAGGGAATATTAGGCAATACAAAAATGTATGAAATAAACCCTTAAAACTGTCAATATTATGCTATTTAAAAGGTTACTTGTTTTGTTTTTGATGTTACATCCTTGCAAGGTAAAAAAAAATAATATCCTCGCAATGTGCATTTAAAATCACCTCATTTCTCAGTGAGTCCACAGCTATTTTTGATTTAGTGGCTAATTCGTATGAATTCGTACGATCTCATTCATAAAATTTTGTACAATTTGCTTATCCTCCTATGATGGTTGGGTTTAGGGGGCGGGGTTAGATGCCAAAGCCACGCCTCCTATTTTAAATTGTACATTTTCTTTCCACTGAACTTGTACGAATTCATACAAATTAAACACAAAACGAACAAAATGTAAATTAGTTATGTTTTCCTCGTGAGATCAGGCTGGTGAGTCTCAAAAGATTTGTTTGAAGATTTATTCTTTCTAAACCCCCTCCTTTCTAAGAGCCTTCTCTGCTCTGATTGGTCAGATGGCATTGTCTTATGTTATTGGTAGGTCCACACGGAATCTGTAGATTCTTCGCCAATCACTGAGTCTATTAATTTACTTGTGTACATTTATCATTCAATGAACCGCCAGCTTTTCCAGCATATGTTTTACGCAGAGGATGCCCTTCCAGCCGCAACCCAGTACTAGAAACCATCCATACACACTCATTCACACACATACGCTACGACCAGTTTAGTTTATTTAATTCACTTATAGCACATGTCTTTGGACTTTGGGGGAAACTGGAGCACCCGGAGGAAACCTACGCCAACACGGGGCGAACATACAAACACACAGAAACGCCAACTGACCCAGCCAGGACTCAAACCAGCGACCATCTTACTGTGAGGCAACAGTGCTAACCACTGAGCCACCGTGCTGCCCGTGTAAATTTATATTTATTCCATTTTTTCCATTAATTCCAGTAATATTACTGACTACTATGAAAATTGATATATTGATTTATGTACAATACAGTTTGTAAAGTAATATTTTCTGTTTTTTAGTAGATATACTGTATGAGAGATTTGCTTTGTTTACGAAATAAGTGAATCTAATTGGATTTGCATTGTAAAGCTTAAATAAAAGTTTAAAACATTATTTTTTATTTCATATATTAAGTTTTTAGTTACGATACTACAAAAAATCTGTGCAGAAATAGCGAAGTGGAAAAAATAGCCAGACGGAATCTGCGGATGTTTTTTGCTATTTCTGCGGAGAATTTTGGTAAAAATCTGTGGATTTCTGCGGAATTATTTTGGGAGTATCATAATTAAAACCTTAATATGTAAAATAAAAAAATAATATGTTTTTAACTTTTATTTATCACTTAAAATGCAAATCCAATGAGATCCACTTTATTGGGTCTCTCCACTTTATTAAGTCTCTCATATAATATCTCGACTAAAAGACAGAAAATATTCGTTTACAAACGGCATTGTTCATCAATCAAATGAACATTTTCATATTAGTCAATAATATTACTGAAATTAATTTAAAAACTGAATAAATCTAGATTTACACACATTTACACTAGTAAATAAACAGAATTAATGATGGGCTAAAAATCTGCGGAATTCTGCACGCGCAGATTCCATGTGGGCCTAGTTATTGCTTACTGTGATTGTGATGTGATTGGTTATTGCTTATTACAGCATGTGTCAGAAACGAAATGTCCATTACCATATCTGACAGGAGGCTTCCTTCACTTTGGTTTTGTCTTGTTTGTGGTACATTAACAGATCTAACAGCGATGTATGTGAGCATTTGGTTTGTACACTCAAAAAAGGACTTTTGCTGCTTGTTTAAGCCACTTATTTAAAATGAGTTGAAAAAACACAATTCTGAAGGTTTTTTTGGGGACAGCCTAATTGTTTCATGTTCAATTCACTTAAATTTGTAAAAACTATTAAGTTAATCGGTTTGTGTTGGGACAACATGCAGGAATTGTGTGGAGCCCAGCATTTTTTTACAGTGTATGTACGTGCCATCATTTCATAAATGCAATACTTATTTACGTTGAGGTTGCGGAAATGAAACTGACCAAATTCCTGACCAGTTGTTTCTTCACTCCAGAATCAATTCCTTTTTTCATGCACAAACATCTACGTTACTCAACGCATCAAAGATGATATTAAAAGCATATTAGGGCCACTTTAACAGGCTGAAAATGCACAAATGAGGGGGTGTGCTGTACCTTTAAGAGCTGAGTATTTAAGCCACTGATCTTTGGTTCCGGAACAGGTGGCAGCAGAAAATGCTTCACCCTAGAAAAGAATATGGAAATATTAAATTAACTAAAGTCAGTGTATCTTTTGGTCATTGGATTTTCATTTTAGAAACAGATATTGAAAAATGAAAAACGAGCCGATTTTTGATTTTCATTTTAAAATTAAAAAACAAAAATTGAAACTCAATGGGCCCTATCATACTTCCGATGCAATCTGGCTCAAAAAGCGACACAATTGTTGTTTGCCAGCTTCAGCTTGGCGCAAGAGTCGTTTTGACGTTTTGCGCCACGCTGTTTAAATAGCAAATGCATTTGTGCTCATATGTCCACCCATAGGCGTTCTGATCTAAAAAAGGAGGTGTGTTGAGGCGCATTACTGGCGCGCTGCTATTTTGAGGAGCTATAATAGACTGTTCTATAGACCAAAACAAAGCCAGTCTATTGTCCAGCGCAGAGTGCGTTAGTTGTGCACCTCACTTACACACTGCTTAATAAAAACAAGATGTACAGCAATACGCAAATATCTATACATATGAAAAAGAATTAAAATATTAAGGATATATATAGGATATAAATATAAATGATTAAAATATTACAAAACATATTATTTTCTAGCCTACATAAATATAAAAACCATACTTTCATGCCTTCTTCATCTCGGGGGGCTTTTTCAGTTTATTCATAACAATTTGCTTTTGTAACATGTTGTTATTATTATTAGCAGTACTATTTATTATATGCATATTTATATTTGTTTTATTAAAAACAAGCTTAGATTTGCCCACCTGTCAGGTTTTAGACCTTATGGGGCACAGCATGTGTATTTGGATATAACTCAGTTTTTTGACCACACTTCGTTATTATTGTTCATTTATTCGTTTGCTGGAAATTACAACTGAATTTAGAAATAGTTTTGAAACAAATCTTTGCTCTTAATAAATGATATTAATTATTTATAGGCTAATGGATGTCTGTGCGTACAAGGTTTTCCTATCCACTAGAGTGAAAGTAAAAGTAAACAATGAGGAGGTTCATCTCTCATTCTCGCGCTGTAGATGCTCTGTTTAACTGTTTTCTCTCTAGTGAAGCATTCAGTTTTTACACTTACAAAGTCCGTCATGTAAATAGCAAATGCGCTATGGTGCGACACAACTGACTCTTAAAGGTAATGGGAGATGAGACTCTGATTGGTTTATTCTCAAAACACACCTATAACTCATTAAGAGAATAAGCTCAACCGTGTTAGACCATGTGCCACGGCGCAAAGCGGATTTTTCAGTCCTTATATTAGCAAAAGTGGATTCTGACGTGCCCTTAATGCGTTTGCACCCTGCGCTTTGCACTTTGCGCATGGATCATCAAAATAGAGCCCAATGCGTTTCTTGATTTTCGTTTTTGAATTTTAAAACGAAAATCAAACAAACAGCTCATTTTTATTTTTCATGGTGAAAAACTCAAAATCTAAATTCAGAAATGATTTGATTTTCATTTTTTTATTTCAAATAACAAAAAATAAAATCACCAGAAAATAAAAATGAATAAAGACTTGTTTTTTACATTGCGAAACCAGATAGGCCGACTCATTTACAGTGACGCAATGCTGACCTGCTGCTAGCCTATTATAGGCTATTATTTTTTCCACTTAATAATGTTCTAAAAGGTATTTTCTTGTTATATGGAGCCGTTAAGATATATTTTCCTCATTAAGATAACATATTTCTCACAAGGACCGGTTATAGGCTATATATAAATTTTTTGTTAGCATGTTTTAAATGAAACAACCTTTATTTTGACGTTACATGCAAGCATTAGGTTGCTTTACTGAACACTTTTCTGAAAAGAAAGTTTTAATATTGTTAAAACCATAATACTTCCACTTCCCGAAGTTTCACTATGAATCATTTCATGTAAGGGAGGCAATAATACAGTTGTTCATTATGCACATTTCAATAAGTCATAATATTTTAAAATAAAAATGAACAATTAATTTTATGCACAAACAGCCTGATAAGCATCCCGTTTTTTTTTTTAATTAAAAATTTCAGAGTTGTCTAACCTGGCACATTGCTGGGAAGTATTTCTCAGTACAACACCATCCGCATCCGTTTCCAAAAGCTCCAAACATGTTAGATCAGCGGCTAATGCAACAGAAGAGACCGCGGGCCCTGCAGTCTGCACCGGAACATTCGCCATTGACAGCTCTCGGTCATGGTATGCTTTTAGCATGTTTAGATGACAAACACAGGTTTTTCTTTTGCGATCCGGTGTACACAGCAGGTAGTCAGTTTCACTCATTTCACTAAGCTTGCAGATGAGTTGTGTGCATACATCATCACCCTGCTACAGTGGGTCTATCCATTATTTCATATAGCCATGTGCAAATATAGCAGCAGATTTTTAATACATAAATTGAACTTATATATATATATATATATATATATATATATATATATATATATATATATATATATAATATATATATATATATATATATATATATATATATATATATATATATATATATATATATATATATATATATATATATATATATATATATATATATATGTATAAATAACATGGAGAGATGAGCAATGATTCCAAATGAATGTCCAATGGTACTGTCACTCCTGAATTTTCAGAAAACTGTTCAGCAATGCAAATAATGCATATATTGTCAATTATGTTGTTCAATATAACCGGCTTCAATGAGAAAAATATGTATTAACAAAATCCTGTTATCACAAGAAAATACCTTTTATGACATTATTAAGTGGGAAAAAATAATAGCCTATAGTAGGCTAGCCTGTGTGTGGCAGCAATGCGTCACTGTAAATGAGTCGGCCTATCTGGTTTCGCAATGTAAAAAACAAGTCTTTATTCATTTTTGTTTTCTGGTGATTTTATTTTTTGTTATCCGAAATAATTTTTTTTAAAATCAAATCATTTCTGAATTTAGATTTTCCGTTTTTCACCATGAAAAAGAAAAATGAGCCGTTTGTTTGATTTTCATTTTCTAAAATGAAAATCCAATGACCAAAAGATACACTGACCAACTAAGTTGTTACTTATCTTTTTTAATGTAAGAGCTGGACATTTTTGACATGGCCTAACAAAAGCCTTCCAGTTATTTATATAGCTTGCATTATAATTATTTAATGCAGTCATTTTTGCAATCATGAACACGCTTGACCTTGGATTATTAGTTATTATTGACCTACAGATATGCATGTATTGGACTTGAAAATGTAATGTTTCATTTGTGTTACGCTTTAAAGGGTTAGTTCACTCAAAAATTACAATTCTGTTTTTAATTACTCACCCTCATGTCTTTCCAATCCTCTGAGACCTTCATTCATCATCAGAACACAACTTAAGCTATTTTAGATAGATGAAATCCTCCAAAGACGGCAAGTTTAAGACGTTAGGAGTCCAGAAAACCAAATATTTTTCAATGTGACTCCAGGAGTTCAACTGTAATCATACAAAGCTCCAAGAACACTACTGTGCACAAAAAACCCCTGTAAAATCAACTTTGTTAGCCAATGTCAATCATATAGTCATCATAATGTCAATAGTACAATAGCGAAAGAGAAGACAAAGGCAAACAAAGTTGTTTCTAATCTTTTTTGGCATACTAAAGTGTTCTTGGAGCTTCGTATGATTACAGTTGAACCTCAAAAAGTCATATGAACTGTTTTGACAATGTTTTTGTTTCCTTTTCTGGACATTGGATATCTTATTTATATATATAGAAGATGAGAGAGCTTCAGAATTTCATCTAAAATATCTTCATTTGTGTTCTGAAGCACTGGAATTCAATACCAATCGGTACAGAAATTTTCAAAACGTCCATTTCCTGCTAACATTTGAGCGCTGATGAGCTCGTTCCTAAACAGCGTTGATTTACCATGTTCACGTGCTCAACAGAAATGACTGTGATTGGCCGTGAAGGTCATCAGTAAAAACAGATACAGGGACACTAGAGCGTTTTAAAGCTGTGAAGATGTGTCGATTCATCAGCGGATCACTCGTATGTCAGCTTATAAACAGACCAGCTGATCTTGATGGCTCTAAAACGCTTCAGTGTCCCTGTATCTGTTGTTACACTCAGTAAACAGCGATGAATTTGGTGAACTGATGACCTTCACGGCCAATCACAGTCATTTCTGTTGAGCACAATGGCAAATCAGCGCTGTTTAAGAACGCGCTTAAATGCTACGGGTAAATGGACGTTTTTAAAATTTCCTTACAGATTGGTATCGAATTCTAGTATCGTGACAACACACTTCTGAAGATAAACGAAGGTCTAAATGGACTGGAATGACATGAGGGTGAGTAATTAATAACAGAACTTTCATTTTAGAGTAATCTAACCCTTTAAGAATGTACAAAATGGTGGATTCTGAAGAAATTTTGGAAAAATGTGTCATTATTTACAGTAATAAGTTTAACTGTTTTGTGGTTGTGATGTGGTAGGATGTCATGCTTACTGTTTCTTCTTAAATGTCATTACTCCTGCCGTCAGCATGAAAATGACAACCGTTAGCGTGACAGCAAAGATCACAACTGCATTCTGCGAGACAGTCATATCTGCAATATAAGAAACACAAAGGATTACTGTAGTTCACTCAATAAATGTACTTTTGCTGCTTGTTTAAACTACTTTCATTTAAAATGAGCTGAAACAGCACAATTCTTAAGGTTTTTTTGGGACAACTTAATTGTTTCATGATCAATCCACTTAAATTTGTAAAAACAATTAAGTTAACTCAATTGATTTGTGTACATTTTTCACAGTGTACTTACAGCCCCTTTAATTAATTCTTTTCTAATAGCATCTAAAATCCTTCACACAAACAAAAAACCTTCAGGCTTTCATAAACTAGGAAGTCATCAAGTTACTGCACAGTCCTGTAAACATGATGTAATAAATCAATGACAATTACGGCCCCTGTCATTGATTCTTTTCTTTCCTGTGCAAGGCTACAAATCCTGAATAAAGTAGCACAAAGGCTGTCAGTGTGAAAGGTAAGAGTTGCTGGTGCTGGTATCATCTTACTGTCATGGATCTGGATGAAAGCCGGGGGGCTCCAGTCGCTCCAGTGGCCTTGGTCCAGTTTGCAGCGCACGTGTACCACATAGTTTGCTCCCGGGTGAGGACTGTAGATGCTAAACTCCAACTGCTTTCCAGCACTATATGACTAGAGCCGCAAGAATTGAACAAAAAGTCGTCTCGGTCACAGTAATTGCATGGTATTCAAATTTTAAAATGCCAAAATACTCTCTCATACAGACAATAGGTTTGGGATAAAGTACATCCAGGCGGTTGTTATCACAGAATAAACCCTGACAAGCTTATTAGCTTATTGGAATTTCTGCAGGTCCGATTTAAGACCTTTTTAAGACCATTATGAATGAAATTTTAGACTTATATAGGAATAAATGGTAAGAATGTTTTTTTTTTTCAAATGTAGTTATTTATTATCCACATATTTAAAAAAATGTGTTGATATACACTCACCGGCCACTTTGTTAGGTACACCTGTCCAACTGCTCGTTAACGCAACTGACAGAATTTGACATCAACAACATGAAATCATGGATCCATCCTGCCTTGTATCAATATGTTCAAGCTGGTGGTGGTGGTTTAATGGTGTGGGGGATATTTTCTTGACACACTTTGGGCTCATTAGTACCAATTGAGCATCGTGTCAATGCCACAGTGTGAATAGCCTGTGTATTGTTGCTAACCATGTCCATCCCTTTATGATCACAGTGTACACATCTTCTGATGGCTACTTCCAGCAGGATACCGCACCATGTCATATAGCGCGAATCATCTCAGACTGGTTTCTTGAACATGACAATGAGTTCACTGTACTCAAATGGCCTCCACAGTCACCAGACCTCAATCCAATAGAGCACCTATGGGATTTGGTGGAATTGGAGATTGGCATCATGGATGTGCAGCCGAAAAATCTGCAGCAACTGCGTGATGCTATCATGTCAATATGGAGCAAAATCTCTGAGGAATATTTCCAGTACCTTGCTGAATCTATACCACGAAGAATTAAGGCAGTTCTGAAGGCAAAAGGGGGTCCAACCCAATACTAGTACCGTGTACCTAATGAAGTGACGGTGAGTGTACATGCATTCTTTCTAACATAAAGTTTCTTTTCTTTAATGATTATAGTTATAAAGATATAAATACATGGAGAACTTTTAAACAATTTTTTTCTCTAAGAAAAATAATTAAACCATACTGTTTTTTGTTTAAAGTTTTATTAAAGAGCCCATATTATGGGTTTTTGAAAATGCCCTTCCATGTAGTGTGTAACACAGCTCTAAGTGAAGTGAAATATCCAGCTAAGGCTTAAATCTGTAAGTGTACAGTGTTTAAAACTATTGATTCATCTATAAAAGAGTCGACTCATAGTGCTTCAAACGATTCGTCTTGATAACGAGTCGAGTCATTAGGTGTTTCGCGATGACGCAGCTACGAAACACAAGTAGTTGGGCGCGCAAACCCGGGAGATTTGAAACCTGCGGCCCCGCCCACTAACAGAAAAAAAAGTCTCACACACACACACACACACACACACACACAGACACCGGTCAATGAAGTCACGCTGTGCAGATGGATATTATGGACAGTCTAATCAAAGATGAAACATCAGCAATATAGCCCAGCCTTGAGCAGTTCTGAGTGCTTCTGAAAACTACATGCTTTCAAAGAAGACTTCTTCAGTTTGTTAAAGGAAGGATCAGTATAGACTGTCTGAACATGGATCAGTGGATCATGAATCAGTTTCTACCCCCATTTCACCAGTGTAAGTAAGTGCGATTAAAATTATTGACTCGTTTACTCTAGCTTGCAAATTATGTATTTAGTTGTGTTTTGTTACTTGTAACCGTGTGTGCTGTATCAGGTTAACTCTTTATATTCTCATATCGCGTGTAAAGCCACGTTGAAAACGCGACGCGTGCCACTTTGATTACGGATCGTCAGCTGTTTACACACATGCAACGGACAAGTTTCAAAATATTTCAGCTCAATATTATTGTCTCCTCGTGTGTGTAACGCACGGGTATTCGCGGATATAACTGAGCGCCGCTCCTCTATGGACGCGCCGGCCCTGTGTGTGTCTGTGTCTCCTCGTGTGTGTAACGCACGGGTATTCGCGGATATAACTGAGCGCCGCGCCGCGCCCTCTCTATTCTGCCGCTCCTCTATGGACGCGCCGGCCCTCTGTGTGTGTGTGTGTGTGTGTCTCCTCGTGTGTGTAACGCACGGGTATTCGCGGATATAACTGAGCGCCGCGCCCTCTCTATTCAGCCGGTCCTCTATGGACGCGCAGGCCCTGTGTGTGTGTTTGTGTGTGTGTGTGTGTGTGTGTGTGTGAAAAGAGCAAGAAGACTGTGACCTCCTCGCCAGTTCTTGGACTTTTTGCTCAATAAAATAGTTAGTCGTCAGTATTTTCTAGTCCATCGTCTGTGTTTACATTCACCCACTGGCAGCCAAAATCCACTATGAAGCGTGTATGCACTGTGACTACTTTTATATTGTAGATTAGCTGCTGGGCATTTCACTCTCGCGCTGAAGCCTTGTCCGTGTCGACCAATCGCAGCAGGCTGTCATCGGTCCAATCAGCGCAGATTAGCTTCGCGCTGAGGAGGGGGTTGGGAACAAATGAATCGCTGAACGATTCATATGTGAGTCGCTGGGATAATTAGGTAAAAATAAATGCAGATTATAAGATCATCAAAGTGTTTTTTGACCTTGCATGCATATTAGACTGTTGTTGGAGACCCTTACAACCTAAATATGACCCTATTTCATGTATAATATGGGCTCTTTAAGATGGATTGTGCGCATTGGATGTGTGTTGGCCTGGGTAGATTTACATGGACAAAGGAAGACCCTTTGAATATGATTTAATGACCTACAACACAATATTTCAGTGACTTTAAGACTTTTTAAGGCCTAAAATGTAGTTTTTGAAATTTAAGACATTTAAAGTCTTTTTAAGACCCTGCAGACACCTTGTTTATTCTGCGAAAACAACCACTTGGGTGTACTTAATCCTGCTTATTCGATACACAGCTACTTGAAACTGCTATTTGAAAAAAAAAATAAAAAACACTAATCAAAATTAGAAAGCATTTTCCGAGACTTAATTATCCTTAAAGAGGACCTATTATGCAAAAATCCCTTTTATAAGGGGTTTAAACATAGTTGTGTGGCAACAGTCTGTGAATATAACCAGCTTCTAATGGTAAAAATTAATCATTTGTATTTTTTATAATCACACTTGATAAAAACAGTCTGCAGAAACACTTTGATTGACATTCTCCTTTTGTACGTGTCATCAGAGCCCCGCCCATTAGTGACGATCTCTTCCTCATTACATAGGACATTAGTCTTGTTTTTGAATGTCACTACATTACTTCCCTTACTTTACTTTTGTGGCAATATTTATAGTAACTAGTTACTATGGTGGCTCAGTGGTCGCCTCACAACAAGAGGTCGCTGGTTCGACTCCCGGCTGGGTCAGTTGGCATTTCTGTGTGGAGTTTGCATGTTCTCCCTGTGTTGGCGGGGGTTTCCTCTGGGTGCTTCACTTTCCCCCAAAGTCCAAAGACATGCGCTATAGATGAACTGAATTAACTAAATTAGCTGTAGTGTATGAGTATGTGTGCGAATGCAGGAGTGTATGGGTGTTTCCCAGTACTGGGTTGCGACTGGAAGGGCATGCACTGTGTAAAACATGTGCTGGAATAGTTGGTGGTTCATTCCGCTGTGGCGACCCCTGATTAATAAAGGGACTAAGACGAAAAGAAAAGGAATGAACTACTTTCTAACTAATTTCATCAAACCAAGGCTATTATAGTTAACGAAAACGAACGAAAAAACTAAAACTAAAATGTAAAATAATTGTCGTTAACTGAAGTAAAAATAAAAACGAGTTTTTTTAAAAAACTAGCACTAACTGAAACTGTATTGTGTACATCCAAAAATAACTGAAACAAACTAAAATTATAGCAAAATCCTCCTTCGTTTTCGTCTTTGTAAATGTATTTAATACATAATCTTACTGTTAGCCTTTTAGAAGTAAATCTATTTACTCCGCGCTGCAGGTGTTTGACCCGTTCGGCACCTCAGAGTCTAGTCCTGCTGCCATTGGCAAACAAATGACAAAAACAACGAATGGACATCACAGCAGCACGGTGACAGCATTAAATACAGAGACTTAAAACTATTACTTTAACACGTTTGTGCCCAATAATGGGTTTTATCTCTGTATCGCGTTCGCGAATGAATCTTTTTAACCGGATCTTCTAAGTGAATCGGTTGAACTAGTTCACCTAATCGAACTGAATCATTTGAAACGATTCGCGTCTCCAGTAAGCACTCGTCCACAAACTACTTACTTTTTAACAAGCCTAATACCCCCTCTAACTCTAAATAATCCAATATATACTCTTATTCAGTTAATAAACAGTGACGTTACACTAAGATCAAATTTCTGAAACGGTTAACCGATAAAATCTTGCACCTAACAAATATCCTCATTTAGAAAAAAAAACTAATACTGAAACTAATAAAAACTAAACCAAAACTAAGTCATTTCAAAATATAGAAACTAATAAAAACTAGTAAATCTGCCTTTAAAACTAACTAAATTTGAAAACAAAAAGTCAAAACGAAATAGAAACCTAAACTAATGAAAAATCCAAAACTATTATAACCTTGCATCCAACACTGCTTCCAACCAAGTTTAGCTTTTGAAAATGTCAATTTAGGAAATAAAAAATAATAATAACGCAAATCATGCGAACCACGCTGGCCTAAGAACTACTTGAATCTTACCTCCCAACTGCTGTCCTCCTCATCTCTGCTGTTCAGGATCTTTGAGCGAACTTCATATTTGATGGTTACCCATCCGGAGCGCGTGTCGACGTCATGTGGAGGCAGCCACTGCACCAGCACATACTGACTGTTCTGGCTCTGCATCAAACTCACATTCACGCTCTCTGGAGGATGAGGCTGCACTGTTGTGTTCAACAGAAGAAAGAAATAACCATTTAGAACCACTTTAGTGTGAGGAAATCTTTATTTTCAGGTGAACTCCCCCTTTATTCGTTCATTTTGCTTCGGCAAAATTTATCAAGGGCTTGCCACAGGGGAATGAACTGCCAACTATTCCAGCATATGTTTTTTACAGCGGATGCCCTTGCAGCTGCAACCCAGTACTGGGAAACACCCATACACTCTCGCATTCACACACATATTCATACACTACGGTTAATTTAGTTAATTCAGTTCACCTATAGCGCATGTCTTTGGACTTTGGGGGAAAGTGAAGCACCCAGAGGAAACCCCCGCCAACACAGAGAGAACATGCAAACTCCACACAGAAATGCCAACTGGCCCAGCTGGGACTCGAACCAGCAACCTTCATGCTGTGAGGCGACAGTGCTAACCGATGAGACACCGTGCTGCCCGCACTCTCCCTTTAATACTTTCTAAAAAAAATCTGACACATGGCCTGGGTTTTGCAGTGTGCAAACACAAACCTGTTCATCCTCATTTTGTTCAGCTAGTCATCCAGATCCACTTCTGTTTAGTGCCATTTAGTACTTTTCCATTCCACGCAGATGCTCTAAACATCATCATTGTTTATCTCGCCGTTACAGATGGAAAAGCCCAGTGCAGACATATTTCTAGCAGTAACTCGGCACAATATGTAAGATTTGGTCCTTTTTCATCAGATTTTATCATCATTTCCAAAAACCGCTACAACAGTATTATATACTTTATTATATAAGTCAGAATTATTAGCCCCCCTGAATTATTAGCCCTCCTGTTTATTTTTCCTTCAGTTTCTGTTTAACAGGGAGCAGATTTATTTTATCTTTGCCATGATGACAGTAAATAATATTTGACTAGATATTTTTCTAGACTCTTCTATACAGCTTAAAGTAACATTTAAAGGCTTAAGTAGGTTAATTAGGTTAACTAGGCAGGTTAGGGTAATTAGGCAAGTTATTGCATAACGATGGTTTGTTCTGTTGACTATTAAAAAATATATATAGCTTAAAGGGGCTAATAATTTTGACCTTAAAATGGTTTTTAAAAAATTAAAAACTGCTTTTATTCTAGCCGAAATAAAACGAATAAGACTTCCTCCAGAAGAAAAAATATTATCAGACATACTGTGAACATTTCCTTGCTCTGTTAAACATCATTTGTGAAATATTTAAAGAAGAAAAAAAAATTCAAAGGGGGGCTAATAATTCTGACTTTAACAGTACTGTGCGTACTGAACCATACTGTACCATACCGTACCACTCAGTGGAAACGGGTTATTAAAGATGCCATATAATGAAAATTATATGTATTTGGATATACCAAAGACTAGAAGATGGTTCACTCACGGTACTATGAATGGGGAAAAGTGCAATGCTCAGTATCGTTACCACAGCGAAGGCAGTCCTGCCTTCCAGTCAAAATAGCCAATCATACCAAGTGTGTGTTTTACGCAGCGGATGCCCTTCCAGCTGCAACCCAGTAAATGGAAACACCCATACACGCTCACATTCTCACACACACTCATACACTTTTAGTTCATCCAATTCACCTACAGTATGTACTAACAACATCACAGGTGTATTGAAGAATGTTAAAATAAGCTATTTTAACTAGTGACAAGAGCTGTGTCATGTACGTTTATGCTAATGATGATGCACACCCTCATTCATTAATTTTCTTTCGGCTTAGTTTCTATTTGGTTGCCACAGTGGAATGAACCGACAACTATTCCAGCATATGCTTTACACAGCGGATGCTCTTCTAGCCGCAACCCAGTACTGGAAACACCCATACACACTCATTCACACACTCTCATACACTACGGCCAATTTAGTTTATTCAATTCACCTATAGCGCATGTGTTTGGACTGTGAGGGAAACCGGAGCACCCGGAGGAAACCCATGCGAACATGCAAGCTCCACACAGAAATGCCAACTGGCCCAGCCAAAACTCGAACCAGCGACCTTCTTGCTGTGAAGTGACAGTGCTAACCACTGAGCCACCCTGCTGCTCCAATAATAAAGTCATAATAATAACAGTTCATATTTAGAGGCATGTTAATATTAATAAACATAATAAATAAACTCACCGATATCCATAACATCAACCTCCACAGGTTCTGAATAGGCTTTTCCCAGTGCATTAGAGGCCACCACAGTAATGTTGTATATGATCCAAATAGCAGTGTGGCGCTTCTCAAAATGACAGGAATTGATTCCAGCCTTGTGGTAATCCGGGCATTCAAAGACTTCCACGGAGCTGTGGAACCCATTAACATTAAACAATTTGTATTAATCTAATACTTTACATCCTCAAGGCAACTTTTCCTGCAGCATTATTTAAAAAGCGGGTACAACTAAGTGTTATCAGCATAACTATGAAAAGAAATGCCAACTTTGTTAAATATAGCTCCCAAAGCAATCATCTAGAGAGAAACAAGCAGCAGCCCTAATATAGAGCCCTGAGGTACACCATACCTTACTGCAAGGCTATTCAATTAGTTTGTCATGGGGGCCAGTTCATTAAAAGCATTCCAAACAAGGAGCCGGAGAGATATGGCTTGCTATATAAGTGATGACACAACTGCATATAAGAGCCCATATGCTGTATTAGTGCTCATAAAGACACCCACATTGGCTTTTTCTACATGAAAATGTTAATATGTTGTATTTTGTCGACGGCTATAGCCTAGTGGTTAAGTGTGGCGACATATAGCACTATGGTGCTCATGGCGACCCGAGTTAGATTCCCAGATTGAGGTCCTTTGCCGACCCTTCCCCTCTCTCTGCTCCCAACTATTTCCTGTCAATTCTCTGCACTATTCTATCCATTAAAGGTTAAAAACCCCTATAAAAAAAAAATAAAATAAAAAAATATGTTGTATTTTGAATCTACATAACAGTACTGCATTGGAACAATGTGGCTTTTTTTTACAAACATATCCAAATGTTGTATTTCCAGGCACAAAATCAGTGTATTGGTTAAGTAGGCTTCTTCTACATTCAGACACATTCATATATTCTGTTTTGAACTGCATAACAATTATTGATGTAACAATTATAGATTTTGGTTGTACGATTATAGTCTGAAGAATAATCATGGTTTCATGGTTGTCACCATTATTATGCATTTATTAAATTTAAACACTACTAGTTTAGAAAATAACAAGAAAATTATTTGTCTAATGTTAAAGCTAGATGATGCGGTGGTGCAGTAGGTAGTGCTGTCGCCTCACAGCAAGAAGGTTGCTGGTTCGAGCCTCGGCTGGGTCAGTGTGCATTTCTGTATGGAGTTTGCATGTTCTCCCCGTGTTCGCGTGGGTTTCTTCCGGGTGCTTCTGTTTTCCCCACAGTCCAAAGACATGTGGTAAAGGTGAATTGGGTAAGCTAAATTGTCCGTTATATTATGATGTTATATTAATATCCTCATGATGTTATATTAATATCATCTGAATGTTAAAGGTTATTAAAACATTTCATCCACAATATTTTAATGTTCTAAGAATTAAAACATTTCAAGACTAATTAACCAAAAACACTTTATTATTTACTTTATTATATCAATATGTGCTAACTACTTTTAAGAAACATTACAGAATATTCCGAAAGAAAGATTTTGAAAGGTTTTTGATTTGGAAATTAATATTACTACACTACTAACTACATCAGAACAGCCGAGTCACTTGCTGTCTTCAAGAAACGACTAAAAACGCAACTGTTTAGTCTCCACTTTCCCTCCTAATCTGCAATTGCCTCTCTGGCTATACCACTAACTGTGCCCTCTTTCTTTCTCTCTCTCTCTCTCTCTCTCTCTCTCTCTCTCTCAAAAAAAAAAAATAAATAAAAAATAAAAATAAATAATTTTCTACTAATGTTTTGCCTCTTAGAATTTTACACACCTGAAACTTGTCTATAGCGCTTGTTCACTGCTGCTCTTATAGTTGTGTAAATCGCTTCCTTGTCCTCATTTGTAAGTCGCTTTGGATAAAAGCGTTTGCTAAATGACTAAATGTAAATGTAATATTTTTTTTTCAACAAGTATGCGTTAAAATCGATCAAAGTGAAAGCAATGAGAAATGCAAATTTACAAACAAATTCTGTTTTAAATAAACTTAGTAACCATCAATAAAATACTTCAGGAAAAAACGTATTATTGTTTCCCCAAAATTATAAGTCGCACAACTAATTTGATATGTACAACTGATTTTGGGCGAAATATCCCTTATAATCCACGTGACCTGGAAGTATGTTGATGGAATATTATCAATGAAATGGAATATTAAGTATTAATATTAAGGGGCTTTCATTTGTGCATCTTTCCTTCATATAGAAAACAAATAGGTATTAACACTAGATGTCGCCTATGCTATTGTTGTCTATTAGAATGAATGCACCATTTTGGTACAGGGTAACACTCCTTTGAAATGAATGTGGGACCAAGGTGCAGTGGAGGACTGGCCATTCGGAATCATAGATATATACACATATATACATATATCTATGATCGGTACACATCAAACTGATTTGATATGTACAACTGATTTTAGGTGAGTTATCCCTTTAAAATCTGCATGAACCTGCAGTATGTTGATATACTTCCAACTGTAATGGAATATTAAGTAGGGGGCGGGGCTTTTATTTGTGCATCATTCCCTCATATAGCAAACTCATAGATGTTTACATTAGATGTCGCCTACGCTATTGTTGCCTATTGAAAGGAATGCGTCAATAGAGCCGCCATTTTGGTACAGGGTAGCGCTCTTTTGAAATGAATGTGGGATCATCCAGAGCCATAGATATATACACATATATACATATATCTATGATATATCTATCTAGCGAGTCGTTTGTAAATGAATCTCCGTTATGAACGATTCATGTGAACCACTGATATCTCTGCGTCTTAATGTGCATACTATCCACCTTTCTGATTTAAATGGTATATAACATTTGTAATATGCAATAATTTAGGGTGTAAAGTATGCACATTGAAGCGCAGGCACCATTATAACTTCAAAATCTAGCCGTTACTTAGCCTACAATAATCCAAGTTTCTGGCAGCGCAGCGTCTTATTTCATTTACGTTGTTTGCTGATTTTATTCGACAAAACTAGCATAAGCTTAGAATTTAGTGCAGGTTGCTGCTACTTTACCTTATTGTCAGGGCAGTGAATGTTTTATCATCAATAATCTAAGGCTACTTGTTGAGCACAAAAGATCGTAACATACAAACGAAAAAACGAAATCTTACCTATGAAATGTTCTGCCTTTGTGCTTTGTTTGCTCATTACTACACCCGTACACAGCGCAAAAGTCCAGCATCTTCAGACTGGCTTTAGTCTTGACTTGTGCAGTTGAATAACTATTGTCCTGGGAGCACTGTACAAATATGGCGGCAGTCTCGACGCATGCTCAGGGTCCGTATGCGATATCTAGTGGATATATCTATAAATAGCTATGTAGTAAACTAACGGTAAGAGAGCCTTGGTTAAGGATATTAATATACCTCAGGTTGATGTCAACAGAAAGACCGTCACTCTAAATGCACAAGCAAATGATGATCGAAGATTACCAATTTTTTTTTTTCAGGGGATTAACTTTCACTGATTAATTATTCACCTTAAGAATATCAACATGACATTATATTGAATGTAATATTAAACCAGAAATATTAAAAGTTGCAGAGACAGGAGTAATAAAAGTGTTTTTATCAGTGGGCAAGGCCCAATCATGTAATAAGATCATTTCGAAATTATATAAGGGATTTCGCGAATCTGTACCGGACAATACACCATATGTTAGAGATAAATGGAAAATGGTGGGAAATCTGAATATCTCAGATGAAGATTAGGGGGAATATTTGTTCAACCCAATGGAAATGTACCAGCTCAGCCATGTGGAGAGAATTCTGTTGGAAGAATGTTTTAAGGTTTTTCATCACACCATCACAGAAAATACATAGAGGAAAGGGTACTAGCTGCTGAAGAACGTGTGGGGAAAAAGTGGCTAATCACTATCATGTTTTTTTGGGATTGTCAGAAATTAACCCCATACTGGAAAGAGATTAAAATACATCTAGATGCCATTTTTGAAGTAGAGATTGACTTTACTTGTGAATCTTTATATTTAGGTAATATAAATTTAGATGGATGGATTAATAAAGACAAGAAACTGTTATTTATTCTTCTGGCAGCTGGTAAAAAAGTGATTACAAAAAAATTGTTAAAATTAGAGTCACCTACAGTTGAAGAATGGATTGATACAGTGCACACTATATATGTCATGGAAAAACTATCGTTTTCATTAAGAACACAGACGGAATACTTTTTCTAATTTGGAGTAAATGGACTGAGTATATTCAACACAATTTCATGGCAATTCGTAACTTTTTGATTTAGTGGCTAATTCGTTCGAATTTGTACGATCTAATTCATACAATTTAGTACAATTTGCTCATCCCCCAATGACGGTTGGGTTTAGGGGTGGGGTTTGGTGCCACGCCTTCTTTTTAAAATCGTACAATTTCGTTTGACTGAACTCGTACGAATTCGTACGAATTAGCCACTAAACTGACAAAACGTAAAATACTTACGTTTTCTCGTGAGATCAGGCTGTATATTTCACCAATATGCCCGAATTTTTCTTGAATTGTAACTTAAATGTAATACTATGTGTAAATAAGTATCTTTTCTTCTTTGAAGGAAAACTTTTAAAGGATTTGTAGCTCCCCATGTTTTACTGTTTATAGTTGTTGTTGTTGTTGTTAAAGAGAAGAAAATACAAAGCAAGATCTGTAAGTCTCTTTCTGTATGAGAGAATATGTAAGTTTTATATGCATTTTCTTTTGAAAACTCAAAATAAAAAATGGAAAAAAAATTATAATATCAACATGAGCTAGCAAAATAAACATCATACATTTTAATGTCACCCGGACTTTAAGTAAAGCCATTCATTTTGTAAAACGGATTAAAACAGTTACTTTAGAATGTGATAATATTCACATAAACCCACAACAGAAACCCAGTTCTCATATATTTTCTTTGTAAACTACATAGTTAGCAGGTACAGTGATGAAGGGAGATTTAGGCCGTACTCACTTCTCTTTTCTGTAATAGAGCTGGTATCTGGTTGGCAGTCCACCGCTTGATCCAGGCTCCCACCAGCAACTGAATGTCTCTTTCTCAGGCGAGCGACATCTTGTTAGTCTGGGCCTCCCTGGTGGAGAATGACCTGGACAGATATTGTCATTGAAGAGTACATATGATATGATATTGGTATTAGGCAGTCCCTCAGAGATTTTGTGATCCTGCCATTGCAGAATTTAATGCAAAATTGCTGCAGATTTTCCACACATTTGGGAATTCAGCAGCATCATGTGACGTTATCGAAACATGTAAAGTAGGCTGTGTTTGTTGAAGGCAAAGGCCTCTAGATTACGCTTATTTACCAAAATAAAATATGATCATGCCTTGATTTTTAATTATTTAATTAGGACAGTAAGGTCTGACTTTGCTTAATCAAAAGTCTTGTTACTTAACAGAAATAATATCCAGTATAGAATATAAAGTCATGGTGCAGTGGGAAAATAATAATATTGTGTATGACTCCCATGAGCTTGGAGGACTGCATCCATACTGTACATCTCTGCAATGACTCAAATCACTTATTAATAAAGTCATCTGGGATGGCAAAGAAAGCGTTCCTGCAGGACTCCCAGAGTTCATCAAGATTCTTTGGATTCATATTCAACGCCTCCTCCTTCGTCTTACCCCAGACATGCTCAATAATGTTCATGTCTGGTGACTGGGCTGGCCAATCCTGGAGCAGCTTGACCTTCTTTGCTTTCAGCCCTCTCCTGTGGTTTGTAATGTAATGGGCAGCACAAAAGTCTTGAAACCTCAGGCTGTTGATGTTGCCATCCACTCTGCAGATCTCTCACATGCCCGCATACTGAATGAAACCCCAAACCATGATTTTTCCTTCACCAAACTTGACTGATTTCTTTAAGAATCTTGGGTCCATGTGGGTTCCAGTAGGTCTTCTACAGTATTTGTGATGATTGGGATGCAGTTCAACAGATGATTCATCAGAAAAATCGACTATCTGCCACTTTTCCAAATGATCAACTAGAAGTCAAGTTATTAGTTGTTGCTCTTACAACAGGAATGGATGACAAGACTTTTGTCAGGTAGTGTATGGAAGTCAATGGTTACAAGTTTCTTCTTTTGTGTTTAATAGGAGAAAGTAAATAATGACAGAATTGTCATTTTTGAGTATCTATCCCTTTAAATTATATAGATTAAAAAAACTTTCATCAAACCCTCAAAAAAAACTGTACACAATATCAACTGTCTGCATTGATTAACTGAATGTTGGAGTCACGTACACATGCTGTGTGGGATCCAGCAGAGAAGCCACACCAGAGTCAGCACCTGCTCTGCATCTCTCATTGTGTCCTGCATGACAAACACAAAATCAATAAGGCGTCCACCAGTTAAGCTCCACCTGTAGAGTTTGTTTCTACTTTAAACAGCAATCTAGACATGCAAAAACAACTTAGCATGTGTAAACACCTTCACTCATCACATCAGCTGAAAGGTCATTATGGGTGCAGTTTGTTCAACTAATTCTTGGCCACGGTAAAATGATTCTTATCTGATTTCATAAATAGTGGACATGATGGCATTAGCGGACTTTCCTTATCATAATCAATATAGTAAATACACAAAATCAATTATATTAGACACTGATTTGCTTTCTCAGGAGATTCAAATAAAAATAAAATGATATATTTAGATTTTTTCTCTATGGAGACTAAAAGGATTGGATGCTAAAAGTCAGTGAATTGCACAAATTCTGATATATTTTATATATTATATATATACAGTGGTGTGAAAAATGTCTGTTCCCATTTTTATTCGAATTTAATATGTAATATTTCTTATTTTTCAATGATCTCCAGAATGCAGATGCATTCAGATCTCTTGCAAGTTTGACACACTTTAATGTTTCAGATAAGCAAACAAATTTAAATATTAATCAAAGATAACACAAGTAAAAACATCATGCAGTTTTTAAATTAATTAACGTTTTTTTATTATTAACGAAAAACAAAATACAAGGCTACATAGCCTTGTGTGAGAAAGTGTTTTCCCCTGTGTTAAATCAAAACTTAACTGGTTTATCACACATGAGTTCAGTTTCTCTAGCCACTTACCCAGGCTTGATTACTGCCACACCTGTTTGCAACTGAAAAATCACCTAAATAGGTCCTGCCTGACAAAGTGAAGTAGACCAAAAGATCCTCAAAAGCTAGATGACGTCATGCCGAGATTCCTTTATTTTCTTTTCGGCTATAGTCCCTTTATTAATCTGGGGTTGCCACAGCGGAATGAACCACCAGCGTATCCAGCATATGTTTAATGCAACGGATGCCCTTCCAGCTGCAACCCAGTACTGGGAAACATCTATACACACTCATGCTGAGATTCATTCATTCATTTTTCTTCGTCTTATTCCCTTTATTCATCAGCGGTCGCCACAGCGGAATGAACCGCCAGCTTATCCAGCATATGTTTTACACAGCTGATGCCCTTCTAACTGCAATCTAGTACTGGGAAACACCCATACACACTCATACACTAAGGCCAATTTAGTTCATTCAATTCACCCATAGCGCATGTCTTTGGACAGCAAAAAGGTCATTGGTTCAAGTTACAGCTGGGTCAGTTGGCATTTCTCTGTGGAGTTTGCATGTTCTCCCCGTGTTTGCGTGGGTTTCCTCTGGGTGCTTCGGTTTCTCCCACAGTCCAAAGACATGTGGTATAGGTGAATCGAATAAATTAAATTTGCCGTAGTGTATGTGTGTAAATGTGAGAGTGTAAGGGTGTTTTTCTCAGCACTGGGTTGCAGCTATAAAGCCATCCATTTTGTAAAACATATGCTGCATAGGTTGGCGATTCATCGTGGCAACCCCTGATGAATAAAGGGACTAAGCCGATGGAAAATGAATGAATGAGAACTATAGATATAATACAAGAACTATAAATATAATACAATACACCACAGTTTACAGTAGTAAAAAGTTAAGTTTAATAAAGTATTTATTATTGTTTGTCAGTTAACATTACTGAAAAATGCCTCACAGCAAGAAGGTGGCTGATTTGAGTCCTGGCTGGGTCAGTTGGCATTTCTGTGTGGAGTTTGCATGTTCTCCCGATGTTGGCGTGGGTTTCCTCTGGGTTCTCCGGTTTCCCTCACAGTCCAAAGACATGCGCTATAGATAATTTGGATCAACTAAATTGGCCGTAGTGTATGAGTGTGTGTGAATGCAAGAGTGTTTCCTAGTACTGGGTTGCAGCTGGAAGGGCATCCACTGCGTAAAACATATACTGGAATAGTTGGCGGTTCATTCCGCTGTGGCGACCTCTGATAATCAAAGACTAAGCCGAAGGAAAATGAATACAGTAAAATAAACCTATTTTCTATATAGTATGGTTCAAAAACTCTTTAGTTCTTACTATAAAATACTGTAACTTATTCATGTGGGTGTTTAGGACAAAAAAATTAACATGCAAAAGATGTTTTTATTTTAATGACTGTGTTTTGGAGTTAAGTAAAATATACAGTTGTAGTCAGAATTATTAGCCCCCTTGTTTATTTTTTTCCCAATTTCTGTTTAACTGAGAGAAGATTTTTTTCAACACATGTTTCTAAACATGATAGTTTTAATAATACATTTCTAATAACTGATTTATTTGATCTTTGCCATGATGTCAGTAAATAATATTTGACTAGATTTTTTTTCAAGACACTTCTATACAGCTTAAAGTGACATTTAAAGGCTTAACTAGGTTAATTAGGTTAACTAGGCAGGTTATGGTAATTAGGCAAGTTATTGTATAATGATGGTTTGCTCTGTAGACTATCAAAAAAAATATATAGCTTAAATGGGCTAATAATTTTGACCTTAAAATGGTTGTTAAATTAAAAACTGCTTTTATTCTAGCTGAAATGAAACAAATAAGACTTTCTCCAGAAGAAAAAATATTATCAGACATACTGTGAAAATTTCCTGAATCTGTTAAACATCATTTGGGAAATATTTAAAAAAGAATCAAAAATTCGAAGGGGGGCTAATAATTCTGACTTCAACTGTATATGTAAAACTATATGAAAAATTAAATGGTACATTCTAAGAAAAACTTACAAGCAGGTCATGATTCTAGAAATTAACTGAATGATGAACATTTTTTTACAGCATGACACTGTAAAATGTTATGAATACAAGGCATCCAAAAAAAAAAAGGTCAAACGTGGTGAACGCAGGTGCAGAGAGAAGACTTCATGGAAATGTACTGCCTTGGTAAAGGACAAGTACAACCAAAGAGTTTAATGTTTTTGGATTTGTTACTGAATCATCTGCTATCTAATAATTCAGATGCAATCGCAAATATTCACATATTTTCATTTTCACAGACGTACCAGCAACATCATTTGCAAACAGTTATAAAATGGCAATTGTCTGTAGTCAGTTCGGTACTTTGTTTTTACCAGATTATATGCACTTATTCAGAAGGAAAAGGATTAAAGTCCGAGTTTAAAAACATTTGACATTAACTTTCTATTTTGGTGCCAGAAAATGTAAAAACAAAATAATTTGGTTGTACAAAAGCAAAATTGAACCTCCTGACAGCTCAGTGTTCAATACAAACAGTGAAACATTTGGCATAATATGCATATTCTAAAAAAACGTATTTAAAATGTAAACAGCATAAAACCAAGTAAACACAGACATAACATATGCTGTTTGCACACAGAAATAAATGCCCCTGAACAACCAGCACAACTATAAAAGACTATTTCAGGATCACAGTGCAGCAATCATATCTTTATTTATTTTATATCTTTATTATATCTTAATGCCACAACATTTCCAAGCAAGAAGTTTGGAATTACTCATTCTTTTATATATTTTAATAGCGCAAGTATTTCATTTTGACTTATATATATGTCATGCCGAATGACACTGAAACATGAACCCTAAAATTAAGTTACAGTTTAAAAATGTTAAAATATAATGATCTTATTTTATAATGATCTTTTTTTATATAATTATCATTGCAGTTATTTGATACACTTGCAAATAGGCTTTCAATGTAAAATCAGCTTTGCAAATTTGATATGATGTGCATGCCAAAATGGTTCATCGATAGAACGATAGATAGATAGATAGATAGACAGAGAGAGAGAGAGATAGATAGATAGATAGATAGATAGATAGATAGATAGATAGATAGATAGATAGATAGATAGATAGATAGATAGATTTATTAACATGAATGAGTGTGTTATTAGCATGTTTCCAATATGAATTAGCATGTTGCTATCATGTTACTAGTATAGATTAGTATGTTGTTTGCATGTTTCCAGTATAAATTCACTTTCATTTAGACGTTTAAGAAAGTAATGTATGTTTCTGCGAATTAACAAAGTTGAAAAGTCTTTTCTAAAATCAGTTTATCTAATGTTCAAAACATTACCATTGAACGAAAAAACTCTACAATAATTGATTATACATAAACTCCAGCCTCCGTTGGTCTCTTCTCCAGGGGCCAAGTCAGCCACGGCTCTCTCAACAATAACGCGATAATCATAAACAAACATGCTGTTGCAGAATGCCAACATGAGGAGGTTTAGACCGTCAACCCATGTGTCCAACAACAAAAATATAAAAAAATAATAATAATACGTACAACATCTAACAACATTGAAATAAAACTATTTAAAATATTTTAAAATAATATAAATATGATAAAATGCAATAATCAAGGACAATGACAAAATATAGCATACTAAACATTGACTATAGTGTTTACCGCTATTTAGCCTAGGCTAATTATTTCACGTAGCCTATAATAAAATGTGAATTCTCGTTTTAATCGTGGAATTGCGGCGCAAAATACATAAATAAAATAGACTATCGTATGTGCAAAAACAGGCTATTCAGCAAGTCTCTGCAGAGTTATAAAACATTAATATCGAGTCATCATAGCGTTGGATGGAGACTCACCTGCATCCGCCAGTTCGTATGAGTAAAAAACACACGCTCAGTTCTTCACCTGTGATTCTCCCATAAACCGCACGCAGGCTGCATGTCGGACTGATTCGACTTTCTAAAACGATTTTACCGAAAAGACGTGCAGTATATGAGAGAGGACAGAATAAACACAAAGTCACCCTGTTGACACCGTAGTCCTTCTGGGTCTCCAGTTCCACACAAACAGCCCTAAAGAGACTTGAGGAGTGACGTATGCGTTGTGACGTTTGCATAGATGTTACCTGCCAATGACCTGGTGTGTGTTTGTGTGTGTGTGTGTGGGAGAGGGAGCAATTGTAAACCAGGTGAGTAAACCTCGTCAATAGCCTATAACACTTTTATCATCGACTAATAATAGCATTGTTATAGCATTGTTTGGGAGTTTGTTCCTACTAAGTCAGTGACTGCTTTTTTTTTCTCTCCGCATTTTTCTTAACTTCCTCTTTTTGGTTCAACCGAAGATAGAAATCATAAAAGTTTATAATCACATGAGAATGAGTAAATAATGAGGACATATTTATCTTTTGGGTGAACTATCCTCTTTGTTAAGTGGTTACTATAGGTAATGACAAATTCACTTTTAGTATTCTGTAATCTTTAGTAGGCTAATAACTGGTTACAACTATATCACATATAGTTTGTTGCTGGGTTATTCTTAACGGGATTTGTTGTTTTCAACAGGGGGACAGTGCCCACCTGAACAAACTTCCAAAGAAAATGTCAAAGTTTGTTATAGAAGAGAAAGAAACATTAGAAATAAATTATTTCTGTAGAGAAAGAAATGTAGGAGCATATAAGCAATCATACATTCAGTAAAAAAGCTGCATGCATAATAAATAATATAGAAAAGCAGCAACAGAAAATAGATGAGTAGCCTATTTATTAAGAGAGAATATTATACCAGTTCTAGGTATTTTCACACATATTATTGAAACATTCCTAATAATGAACCTTAAAACTATAACATTTTTATCATTGATCATATAATAACAATAACTATCTTGTTAATAGTGCAATTATTCCAGTATTGCTTGATGATGTTAAAGATACATTTTTTTTTGTATTTTCATTTATAAATGTATAAAATAAATAATAATATAAAAGTTCTAGATCTAATGAATTTTTTTAACACATTCTTTTTATTATTTTGTATCATACTCTTATTAATAGACATTGAGAAAGATTGGATTGAAATGGAAAGTAAATTGAATTGCTTGAAGATGTTGAAATTGAATACGTTTGTGTATTTACACTTAAAAATATAGGACAATGAATTCCTAATAAACAAAAGTAAGTATGCAAAAGCTTGCTTGGATAATATTTACATCATTAATATTAATAATGAATATGTTAATAAGAGAGATGCAGAGATAAGAGAGATATATTATTTTAGATAATAAATAATATAATAATGTTACTCAAGAATGACTAATATTTGACTGATAAATGACTTTAAAAAATTACGTTTCTTAGAATTTTTCTTAACATGCAAAGTTAAAGATATACCCTGCAGGCACAGGACGTCAACAAGACGTCAGATTGACGTTGTACCCCAAGGTAGTCAGGACGTTGGACTTAGGTCAGTTAATTGCACAACCTAAAATCAACCAAAGATCAACGACTACTGATGTTATACTGACGTTGTATGGACGTCTTATTATGACGTCATTTGACGTTAAACTGACATTGGATTTTGCTCGCCTGACGTCACAACCAAAATATAACCAAATACCTACATCATACGAAGTTATGTGCCTACTGGGTATAGGCATAAAAGAGGACATTTTGATGATTTGTAAATAATAATAATAATAACAACAATAAAGAGAAATACTTACATCAGCAAAAGAATTATAATAAAAATAAATAAATCAAGCAATTCTCAAACTAGGATTTGCACTGACCTGGAAAAAAATGGATTTACAGGGAATCCTTATTAAAAAATAATAATTTCATTCATTCATTCATTTTCTTTTTGGCTTAGTCCCTTTATTAATCCGTGGTCGCCACAGCGGAATGAACTGCCAACTCATCCAGCACATGTTTTTAGCGGATGCCCTTCCAGCCACAACCCATCTCTGGGAAACATCCACACACACTCATACACTACGGACAATTATATATATATATATTTTTTTTTTTTTTTTTTGCATAAATCTGTTAATCGACCTCAGTCCTGATCAAAACTACTAAGGCTCGAACCGGTGACCTTCTTGCTGTGAGGCGACAGCACTACCTACTGCGCTACTGTGTCGCCCAAAATAATAATTTAGACCTCCCAAAAAATAGTAAACACTATAACATAGGAAATATTATAATGAATGTAATAGTAGACAATGGAAAGCCTTGGAGTCAAACCTTGTGCAGAAGGCATTAAGAGAGCAGTATCTCTAAGCAACTATATTCATTCATTTATTCATTTTCCTTTGGCTTAATCCCTTTATTCATAAGGGGTCATCACAGCGGAATGAACCGCCAACTTATCTAGCATATGTTTTACGCAGCGAATGCCCTTCCAGCTGCAACCCAATACTGGGAAACACCCATACACTCTCGCATTCACACTTGGTCAATTTAGTTTATTCAATTCACCTATAGCGCATGTCTTTGGACTGTGGGGGAAACCAGAGCACCCGGAGGAAACCCACAAAGCAAACTATAAATACTCTATTAGATGCTTCAATATGGTGACAGAGTAGCGGAATGCTTGTGTTTTTTTACACTGCTGTTTATGATCTCACAGGTGTTTAAAAGCGGGTTAAAAGTGAATTGATTGTTTGAAAATGATTAAAAATGTTTCTCTGTCTAACAATTTTCTTTAGGATGTAACAGTCCCATAATTATGCAACAATATTATTTCAAAAGACAAGGAGTAACCAACCTCAGTCCTGATCAAAACTACTAAACTGCTTAGAGAATTACAGGATTTTAAGTCTTTAATTGCCAAATTAATAAATGATGTCACTAGTTTGGTGAAAAAACACACATAAAATGACGCATTTTCAATATAAAAAGTAATTGGGGACTGGATTTTTTTAACCTTTTATCACAGTCCTGGACATGTGAACGATTAGTAACAACACTGGCTTTGATGCATTGGTACATTCAGATTTTTTCTGTCTAATTTACTGTTGGTGGCTGTTTTTGCCTCATTGACTTCCATTATAAGCACATTTGATGGTGCATAAATACACAGTCTTTGTTTTTGTTTACTCCATGTAGTTCTGAGAGCTGAGATGCAGATTTTGATTTTGATTTTGACACATCAAGGTAAGTGCGCAAAGGTCAACCTTACACACTCACAGACACACATACACACACTTTAATTTGCTGTTATGCTCCATATTAAATCCAGAAACTAAGCTTTTTTTTACACAGGCCTATCTAAATGCTAAATGGTGTCAACTGATGATCAACAGTAAAAATTGCACATTTTGCCTCTTCCCAAGAGGGAAAACCAGCAATAATCAAAAATGCATGATTATATGGTGTCATGGTTTTATAATCAAAAGAATGTGTTATAATGGAAGTCAATGGGGCAAAAACATCACCAACAGTAAATTAGTGACAAAAGAATGAAAGTCAATCAGAAACAATGCATCAAAGGCAATGTTGTTTCACATGTTTAAGAGTTTGATAAGTCCACAATTACTTTTATATTGAAAATACGTCATTTTGTGTGTGTTTTTCACCATATCAGTGACATCATTTATGAATTTGGCAATTAAAGAGTTAAAAACCTGTACTTTTTTGAAGAACATTTAGTAGTTTTGATATATATATATATATATATATCAATATATATATATATATATATATATATATATATATATATATATATATATATATATATATATATATATATATATATCTGATGCATTTTTACAGCAGTTTAATTCAGTGGATGTTTTCATCCCGAACACAACAAAAGGATAGTACATTTGCTCAGAGTGTATTGTTGAGTTTTTTGTTTTAAATTGCAAAGTATTTTCTCAAAATATGTGTCAAGATTTGTCACCAAAAATCATTCTGCTAGCTGAAACACAGACAAAGTTTTGGCCAATATAAGACCCAAAACCACCTCAGAGAGGCTGAAAATATCACATGCCCAACAGCACACAAGGGTTAATGCTGAAAATATACATATATGTAGTCTTCATGTAAAAATGTTAAAGGATGAGCATATATTAATAAATATTAATTCCATTTAATATATTAATTAATCTCTTTTTAGACTTAGACTTGACATTTTTTATAGCCTACATCTTTTTTTTCTGGTACAATGAAGAGAGGTTTCCCTTTTGTAAACTTGCATTTATGAATGTGTATTTTCCCCACACAATAACAAAATAAAGTTCATAATAAAACCATCATCCTTTAAACAAAATAAACAACCTCAAATCACATGTTTATGAAGAACGAGTTTGACTGAAACACTTCCGTTTAAGCACTGTGAGCTGCTCAGGAGTAGTGATGAGATGAACGCCTTCCCCTTTGTCAGACACCAGGAAGTGATGCGAACACACACACATATCAGTTTGACACACGTACTTTTGGATTTCCCCGCATCAGTCGGACTCATGTATCGTTTAATAATGGGACACATGACAACGCATAATCCGTGTACGGTATGTCAATGTTTACACTGTTGTTTAACAAGCTTACTGTTTTGTGTTTAGTGAATTCCGATATGTTGTTTCGCTACTTTTGAAACCTGAGTTTAGAAACCTGAACGTTTACATTTACAAGTTCAGACATTATATAATCTTAGTTTAAAATATAGAAATGCTGAATACTTTATTACACATTAATTATTACCAATATTCGCTTGCTGACTAGATAAAGCGCGATGGAAAAAGTGAAACTAGATTGTACAAGTTGTTCACGTACCAAAGGATGAAAATACTGCTTTGTTTTCTTCGTATTTATTTTTTTAAGTCGTCTTGCCGTTCAAACCCGTGTTACTTTACTTCTTCTTTGGACCATAAAGGAAAATATTAAGCAGAATGACGGTCTGTCATTTCATTCATTTGATTTTTTCACGGAAATAAATTAAGGAACTGGAACAACATGAAGGAGCAAATTATTGCAGGGATTTAATTTAGAAGGAGATGTCTTTAGAGATGATCTCTAATCTGACCCTAAAGATATTAAACTAGTGTATCTAATGTAGACAGGTGTATACAGTATATACACTCACCGGCCACTTTAGTAGGTACACCTATCCAACTGCTCGTTAACGCACGTTTCTTATCAGCCAATCACATGGCAGCAACTCAATGCATTTAGGCATGTAGACATGGTCAAGACGATGTGCTACAGTTCAAACCGAGCATCAGAATGGGGAAGAAAGGTGATTTAAGGGACTTTGAACATGGCATGGTTGTTTGAGCCAGACGGGCTGGTCTGAGTATTTCAGAAACTGCTGATCTTCTGGGATATTCACGCACAACCATACAGAGAATGGTTTGAAAACGAGAAAATATCCAGTGAGCAGCAGTTCTGTGGGAGCAAATGCCTTGTTGATGCCAGAGGTCAGAGGAGAATGGCCAGACTGGTTCCAGCTGATTAAAGGCAACAGTAACTCAAATAATCAATCGTTACAACCGAGGTATGCAGAAGAGCATCTCTGAAAGCACAACATGTCGAAGCTTGAGGCAGATGGGTTACAGCAACAGAAGACCACACTGGGTGCTGCTTCTGTCAGCTAAGAACAAGAAACTGATGCTACAATTCACACAGTCTCAACAAAACTGGACAATAGAAGATTGAAAAAAACGTTGCCTGGTCTGATGAGTCTCGATTTCTGCTGCGACATTCGGATGGTAGGGTCAGAATTTGGCATCAACAACATGAAAGCGTGGATCCATCTGCCTTGTATCAATGGTTCAGGCTGGTGGTGGTGTAATGGTGTGGGGGATATTTTCTTGGCACGCTTTGGGCTCATTAGAACCAATTGAGCATCATGTTAACACCACAGCCTACCTGAGTGTTGTTGATGACCATGTCCATCACTTTATGACCGCAGTGTACTCATCTTCCGATGGCTACTTCCAGCAGGATAACGTACCACATCTTGTCAGGCATAATTAGATCAAGAATTATTTGATGGTGACAATTTATAATACTTTTAAAACAATTTTGTATGATCACTCATCCTTTTATATATCTTGAGAAGTGCAGGACAGAATAAATAGTTAACTCGCTTTTGTAAATCACTTTTGTAAATGCCACAGCAATGGATATCTCATTTATTACATTTATAAAACAAACAAATATGTTAGGTGTTTATTTTTTGCATTAAATTCATGTAAATCAAGTGGTGTTCAAAAGAAATATTCTTACATTTCTTATATGATGTACAGTATACACGGCTAATAATGTCTTGTCAATTTTTCATTTTGCAGGTGCTTTGCTGACTACTTAAGCAGTTCAGCAGGTCAAACCAATCCCAGCGGTGTATCTGCCTTATTCTCAAACATGTCGGAATCGAATGAAAGCTCTTTGAACATAAATTTCTTGAAAGAATCTGTATTAAAAAGGCTCTGTGAGTCTCTTGATAAAGCCAACAATAAAGGATGGCGAAAACTGGGGGAGATTGTGAAAAATGACAAGAGGTTTAAAGTGAGGTAACAGCTCTATTGTTCTCTCTTCACTTTACCTACTAATGTAATACACACTTTGAAACTTACATTTTATAGTGCTACCTACATTTCTTAATGCTTTCTAAATTCACTCATCTGCACAGTCTCGAAGACATGGACATGTGTTCTCTGAAGGCTTTGGAGGCAGATGGTAGTCCTTCCCGAACACTTCTCAAACTCATTGGAGATCAGGGCTGTATCCAGGGAGAACTGATGGAGTTTTTACAGATCATGGGTCACACGGAGGCCCTGCAGTGTCTCAAACCTCCAGGTACAATTTTTAGGAGGAATGACAGTATACGATATATATCCGACTTGAGAGTTGAAGCCTTTATTAAAACTTTATTAAACAATTTTTGAACAAAATATAATTCAAACTAGGCTTGTGCCGGTATTCGGTAATGCGATAAATCACGGTAATGAATATGCACGATATTGTTATCGCGGGCACTTCAAAATACCGTGAAAAATAATAGATCCGAATTTATATTCTTAGAACGCACCTTAGCTTGTTTTCCATCAACCGCTTGAAGAAACACTGCGTATATGCTGCGCAGAACTGATGCGCACTCTGATGTAAACAATCCCCACATGTAGAAGCACTGTGTGCTCGCCGCCGCTGCCACCGCACTATAATCCTCACACGAAGAAGAAGCATGGCGGAAGGAGGAACGCTGCCGACAATTTATCCCCTTCAAAAAGGGTAAAGTCAGAGGCTTAGAAATATTTTGGGTTCCAAAAAAATGCAGAGGGATTGCTGATCGAAGACGGTTTCCCTTTGCACATTCACTTTGATATAATTGCTCAAGTTTACTTTTATATTGTGTATTGTTTTATTTAGATTTATTTGTATTTAAATGTTTGAAGTACTTTTAGTTAACTAAAAAGTTATTAAAGTTACTCAGTTGACGAAACTGAAGTTTTTTGTGTTTTTTTACCTGTTTCTCTAGTAAAATTACAATATCGTGATAATACCGTATACCGTGATAAAAGCTCAATCAATTAATCGCAGCATGAAAATGTGATACCGGCACATGCCTAATTCAAACACAGGGGTTTCCTTTCCTGTTTACAAATAAACAGCTGCACAAAAAATAAGAGCTGCACAAAATCTGATAAATAAAATACAGTACAGGTTTTTCTCCTGCTTAAAACTGTTGCACAACATTTCAGATTATAAAAAAAAACTTTGATAAATAAATACAGTACAGGGTTTTTCTCCTGCTTAAAACTATGTTGCACAACATTTCAGACTATAAAAAAAATCTTTGATAAATAAATACTGTACAGGGTTTTTCTCCTGCTTAAAACTATGTTGCACAACATTTCAGATTATAAAAAAAAAACTTTGATAAATAAAATACAGTACAGGTTTTTCTCCTGCTTAAAACTATGTTGCACAACATTTCAGATTATAAAAAAAAATCTTTGATAAATAAATACAGTACAGGGTTTTTTCGTGCTTAACACTATACACAGCACAACTGTGCGGTTGTGCAAATAACAAGGTAAACAGAACCATAGAAAACAGCTATATTGTCCGAGCAAAAAAGGAACACACTTAAATAGTAACACAGCAAAAAGTATTGTAAGATAGAAAAGAACCACACTGAATGTAAATAAGAAACACACAGTATTTTATGTCACAATTACAGCGTTGTTATAAGTAATCCTGTATACCACAGTTGTGTGATTTATAAACAACAAGTAAATCAACTGTATATGTTTTTTTCAATTACACATTTACATGTATTGTGCACAATTATTAAACAGCGCACATATCGAAGTTATCTAAAGAGAAGTCTTTCACTCCATGTAAAAAATTCTACACTTTTTCTTTTGTTTTGACTAAACTTGTTTTTATTAAATATTAGATGACAAGATAAAAACGAATAGACTATAGATACAGGGGCGCAGCAACCGGGGGGGGACGAGGGGGATACGTCCCCCTCACTTTTAGAGACAGACCATTTAGAAACAGGTGATTAATAATTTTATGAATGTATGATCTCATACAGCTGTCCTGCCCACTTTTAAAGTGTCCGCTACGCCCCTGTATAGATATGAGAAGTAACAAAATAGTTTCAGAGTACTGTGATGAAATGCTGGTTAAGTATATAAATGTAAACAGTCAGAGCAGAACGCAGAGCTAAGTGTGTTATGACATAAATGTAAAGAAGAGACCGTTGTGTAATAAATAATGAATTTATAATCAGTGAATATGAGGTGGTTTCACTTTCGATATTCGGTATAAATTCGTGCCATTTAGGCGTTTTAATTCAAATTGACAAGGCATCTACGTTCGTTCTTGCTGTCAATTGCGGAGGAAATGATCGATAAAAGGTTTCTGATAAACTGCTGTGACAGCTGCAGGTGCTGTTTGACGTGTGTGCATGCGAGGGGGAGTCAGATTTAGAAACAACACCGGCACTGCATGTTCCTCCATGTTACATCAGTGATGAGTCGTTCTTGAACGATTCGTTCATTTTGAACAAATCTTTTGTATGACTCATGGAGTGAATCATTCATTTGCGCATGCGCACATTTGTACAAGTGGAGCTTGCGCGCTACCTTGGAGTGGTCTGTTTCACGCAGAATGCGCACGTGTGGCCTCAAATCATATCGATATGAACGATATTGGATAATATCGCATCGCATTTGGGAATTATATCGATATATCGCCAGAACTCGATATACCGCCCAGCCCTAGTATGAACATAGTAGGCAGAGTTTTTATGTTGTGCAATGCTGTATTACATTATTGTTTGTCTTGCTTATCCAAATTTACATCTTGCAGTTCCGTGTTAGATCTTGCGATTTCAGAGATAGATCATGCAATTCTGAGTTTTGATCTTGCGATTCTGAGATAAGATCTTGTCGTTCCGAGTTTAGATCTTATGATTCTGAGATTACATGTTGAGATTCCAAGTTTTATCTTGTGATTCTGAGATTAGATCTCGCTATTACAAGTTTTACATGTTGCAATTCTAAGTCAAGATCTTGTGATTTTTGAGTTTAGGTCTTGCTATTCCAAGTTGAATCTTGCAATTCTGAGATTAGATCTTGTTGTTGCGAGTTTAGATCTCATCACTCTGAGATTGGATCTTGTGATTCCAAGTTATATCTAGAAATTCTGAGTTGAGGTCTTGCAATTCTAAGTTTAAAATCTTGCTGTTTCGAGTGTAGATCTTACGAGTTCAATATTACATTTTGTCGTTCCGAGATTATATTTTGCAATTCCGAGATAAGACCTTGCTATTCCAAGTTTACATGTTGTGATTCTGACTTAACATGCAATTATAAGTTAGATCATGTAATTCTGAGTTTAAGTCTTGGTATTCCAAGCTTAGATCTTGTGATTCTGAGATTGTATGTTGAGATTCCGAGTTTAGATCTTGCTATTCCAAGGGTACTTGTTGCGATTATGAGTTTACATTGTGTAGTCGTAAGTCAGATCTTGCAATTTTGAGATTAGATCTTGCAATTTAGAGTTACATCTTGCTATTCCAAGTTTAGATCTTGTGATTCCAAAATCGTATGTTGCATTTCCAAGCTATATCTTGCAACTCTGAGTTTAGATCTTGCGATTTTATAGTAAGGTTAGATTTTGCTATTCTGACTTTAGATCTTGCAATTCCAGTTAGATCTTTCGATTTTGAGTTTAGATCTCATTATTCTGAGATTAGATCTTGCGATTCTAAATTTACATCTTGCATATTCAAGTTAGACCTTGCAAGTCTGAGTTTAGACCTTGCCATTGCAATTAAGATCTTGTATTTCTGAGTTTAGATCTCATGATTCCGAAATTAGATCTTGCAAGTACGAGTTTCGATCATGTATCTGGGTTTACATGTTGCAAATCCAAGTATACATTGTATGATTATACGATTACTTTTGGTGATTCAGTTGCATGCTATGCGATTCAGAGTTGTGATTTTGAATTTACTTCTGGCAATTCTAGATTCAAGTCTAGACCTTACGATTCGGAGTTTAGATCTTGCTGTTCCAAGTTTACAAGTTGTGATCTCAAGTTAGAGCTTGCCATTCCGAGTTTAGATCTAGCTTTTCTGAGTTTAGATCTTGGAATTCTAAGATGAACTCTTTCCACTCCGAGTTTAGATCTTGCGATTCCGAGATTAACACTTGCCGCTCCAAGTTTAGACGTTGTGATTTCGAGATTAGATCTTGCTTTTCCGAGTTTAGATCTTGCGATTCTGAGTTTAGACCTTGCAATTCCAAGATCAGATCTTGCAATTCTGAGTTTACATCTTGAGATTCTGAGTTTACATCTGGTGTGTGCAATGCAGTTAAAAGTTTAAGTCAACACTATACTAATTATTACAATACTTTTCCAATGTGAAAATTAATTCCAGGTTCGCATTGTGCTATTCTGACTGAACTGTATTTCTCTCAGGAATTCAAATCCTGGTTCAGCCGCAGTCAGTTTCTGTCATCGCCGGACACAACCTTCGCCTCAGCTGTTATGCTGTCGGTGCTTCACCTGTGCAGTTCCAGTGGTTTAAGAAAACTGAGGAGGTATGTAGACCAATAGCATTAAAGTTTTGCATCTTTAAATGAGTTTAGTTTATTTAATAAATGGTTTGATAAGTTTTGGTTTAATTCTTATTTTGTGAACACAATTCTTTTTAGTTTTTTTATATTTAGTTTCAGTTTTAGTTTAGTAATTCTAGTCTAACAGAGTTGACAGAGTCCAGTGTCAACCAAAGCAAAGTTTAATGTTTGCACAGCTTACATGAACTCTTGTGCAAAACACTTAGTAAAGAAAATAACACTGAATACAAAACCAAAAAGGTAACTTAAATGGATAAACGTACAAATTATGAAGAATTCAAACACACTTTTTAGTTGGTAAAGATGATGTATGTAGTAAAATGTGCTTCGTTTACATTATTGGGTAAATAAAGAAAAGTTAGAAGACATGTTTATACTGAAAAGATGTTTCTGTATGTAATAATCATGCACTTCACTGATGTGTTTGAAACTTCTATAAACAGCCGCAGCTCAGATTATTTTCCACAGAATGAGTGCTTATGAATTGTGAAAATGATTATTTAGTTTAGCTAATTTGTTTTTTTTTTTTTCAAATGGGTGGCTAAGTGGTTAGCACTGTCGACTCACAGCAAGAACCCCACTGGTTCAAGTCCCAGTTGGCATTTCTGTGGGGAGTTTGCATGTTTTTCCCGTGTTTCCTGTGAGTTTCTTCCGGGTGCTCCGCTTTCCCCCACAGTCCAATGACATGTACTGTAGGTGAAATGGGTAAACAAAATTGCCTGTAGTGTGTGATTGCGTGTGTGAAGAGTGTATGGGTGTTTACCAGTACTGGTTTATGGCTGGAAGGGCATCTGCTGCTAAAACATATGCCAGAATAGTCGTAGGAATGGTGGATGGGGAGAGGCAGCTCATTTGGATTTAAAGCTGACAAAAACAGCTACACTGTCCTCAGACACCAAAATGAGCATATTCTGGAGGCTACAATAAATGATCTGATGGGTATTTTGAGCTGAAACTTTACAGACACATTTTGGAAACACTAAAGGCTTATCTTAGACCTTGTAAAATGGGTAGAAGAGGTGCCCTTTAATTTGTGATCACTTGAGTAAATGGTAAATAATTTTCATTTTAGGGTGAACTTTCCCTTTAACTGCTTTAAATGAATACTACAACTAATGCAACCTTTCAGGTACGCAACAGTTCTTCCCCAGACCTTGTGTTCAGCCCAGTCCAGGTCAGAGATGCAGGGTTTTATATCTGTAGGGTAAACTGTGGAAGCACGTATGAGTTCAGTCAGTGGGTACAAGTAGACGTCCTTGATGTCCCACCAAGATATGGTAAGCAATCTAATTAACAGAGACAAATCTTATCATGGTTATCATTATCATGGTTTGTTGCTATATTGAAAATAGATGTTTTTTGTTCAGGTTTAGTGTCTCTGACATCGGAGGTCAGGCCGAGGGTGTTGATCCAGCCTCAACCTCAAAGGCTGCTGATTGGAGATTTACTGTATCTGGAGTGTGGAGCTGCTGGTAGACCGCTGCCGCAATATCAGTGGTACAGAAATGGAGTGCCAATCAAAAAAGCCAACAAGAGGAAGTTCACTGTACGAGAATAAATATATGCACAAATGTTCAGTTTATATACAAAATAATACACAGTGTGTCTGCTGGGTCTTAAAAAGTCTTAAAATATCTTAAATTACAAAAATCTAAATTTTAGGCCTTAAAAAAGTCTTAAATTCACTGAAATGTTGTGCTAAATAATTATAAACGGGTCTTAATTTTTCTATGTCCATGTAAAGTTACCCAATCGGGCCAAGATCCGTTCCATCACCAACTAAAAGAAATTCATTTGAAAAAAAACATTGAACATATTTTTTATTAATCAACTCTATTTAGCAATATGGTTTAATGATCTTTCATACAATAATATTTGTTAACTGTTCCATGTATTTATAGCTTCCAGGTAAGGACACTAGCCAGGACAGACTGCATACTTTAAGCTTGTTATAGTTTTTAAATCATGTCATTATTGTTTTAAAGAAACTGTCTGTTGAAAATAAAAATTTGCTTGTTTTAACACATTATTTTAAAAATGTAGCTGAGATGTAGCTGAATTTTTTTGATGAGGCAAGTAAAAATCTTTTCCATTGGCCCAACCGTTTAGCCCTGTATACAGTAAGTATGACATTTTATTCATAATGGTCTTAAAAAGAGCTTTAAAAAGTCTTAGATTTGACTTGATGAAACCTGCAGAAACCATGTACACAACACACGTTATAATACATAATACACATTCATTCATTCATTCATTTTCTTTTCGGCTTAGTCCCTTTATTAATCCGGGGTCGCCACAGCGAAATGAACCACCAACTTATCCAGCACATGTTTTACGCAGCGGATGCCATTTCAGCCGCAACCCATCCTTGGGAAACATCCATACACATTCACTCACACTCATACACTACGGACAATTTAGCCTACCCAATTCACCTGTACCACATGTCATTGGACTGTGGGGGAAACCAGAGCACTCGTAGGAAACCCACACAAATGCAGGTTGAACATGCAAACTCCACACAGAAACGCCAACTGACCAAGCCAAGGCTTGAACCAGCAACCTTCTTGCTGTGAGGTGACAGCACTACCTACTGCGTCACCCATAATACACATCTAATACATAATGCACAAATGTTGAACTTCATTTAAATTATGTTGTATATCTGACACAGTTTGGATGAAGTAAATTTAAAACGAGCCTAAACTGGGAAAAAAAATGTAGAAACAACAACACCTAAAAGAAAATGTATCCAGTAATCTTAATCATTAAAATTTTTTGGTCACACGTTATTTTCATGTACAATTATGTTATTAACAAACCATTAACTAAGGGTGCACTCACACTAGACTATCAGAACCATTTCCCGGTTCATTTGACAAGTGTGAGTGCTCCGAATCGGACCCATGTGCAGTTCAGTTGGCCGGCCATGGCACGATTCGGTTGGGCTTTGGCACAGTACGCTTGTAGTGTGAGTGCAAATCACGCCTGAGCGCAAAACTGAAGACACAACATGACTTTTAAGGGACTGTTTCATATGGATTTATCAATCATTCTTTCTGTTCAATGAACACGAACAGTCATAGTTTATTAACGATGCAAACCCCACACTGCACGTCAGCTGCACCTTCAGCAAACCTCATAATACGTGCAGCACGAAGACTTTTATGATAATTTAGGAGTGTCAAAAGTAGTAGATCTGTTCTGCAAAATAATTGACTGCATGTCACTGCATCCCAAACGACTCAAAATAATGCGAAACGATTTAACTAAAGCAATGCCCACTGTGCTGAATGAGAGCACTTAATGTTAAACTTAACAGTCGCATCATTGATAACTTAAGCGTGCTCTGGCTCGGAAGATAAGCAATATGAGTGCAGGCCATCGGGGAAGAGAGGAGTGGGGACTATCGCGCCTTAGCACGGTTCAAGGCAACTACCTAGTGTGAGTGCGCCCTAAGACTCTTAGCACAATAAACTGCTAGTAGTAGTGGTTGGGTTTAGGTATTGGGTAGAATTAGGGATGTAAAAATAAGATCATGCTTAAAAATAATCAGGTAATAAGCCAGTAGTAAATGGTGTGATTTGTTACTTGTATATACATTTTTACTTGTTATTGTTATGATTGTTACATTTATAGTGTATTTATTTTTATTATTATTATTATTTTAATTCAGGTCAAGAATGTGTTGCCAGAGCATCAGGGAAGATACCGCTGCGAGATCTGCTGCAATAATGAACGAACATGGAGCAGTGAAGTTGAGGTTGTTGTTATTGGTATGTATCAAGTGTTTGTTTTGTATTTATTGATGTATTCTCTAGTTTTGTAATCAAATTTTAATAGTAACAAAAGCGAGCTGTACAGTCAGTTAGCCTAATTATATAACTCACATTCGATCTATGATCCTGAAATCTCTAAAAGCATGTTGTGTCTTGTAATTTAGTCTGGCGTACTGCCTGATTTCTGAGACCATTTAAAGTAATGATAAACTATTCAGAGAAAGGGGTGTGTGTACCTCCGTATTTTTGGGGAAGTTCTTAATGACACTCGAGGTCAATCTTTTGCTGTGTGTGTATTTTTAAGATACCTTGACTGATTTAAGCCTGTCATGGATGAATAAATATAACACTAAAATTGGATAATTCAGATGATTCATTCAAAACTGCTGATGCATTTGGTAATGGATCAACATCTGGCATTTTAAATGGATTATTGAATCATTGGCTCTTTCGATTAACCCAAGAACAAATCACTGCTGAATCTTGCTCTGAGATTCACAAATGTGCTATCCTGACTAGCTGTTTTTATTGATGAAATTAAAGAAACAGACAATATTGTGTCTAAAATTGCATTGTCAAACAATTGTTTAATCAGTATCACATTTGCAACTGTGCATACATGCTGAAATTCAGGATAACAGCATTCTTGTGTGTTGTTACTTAACTATGTCATATCTTATACAAAATATATATTTTTTGCTTTCATATCTTGAACTATTTGGTCATCGTGTAATGATCAGCCTTACTGGTAGTGTTACAAAATTTTTAAATGAAGTCGGATTTTGTTTTGTGATATAAAGTGTTTAAACCGAAGGAGATGAAGTAACCATTAGTGTGAATAAATATGTGTATTACACAATGAACTTAAAACCATATCCTTAAAGGGATCGTTCACCCAAAAATGAAAATTTACTCACCATTTACTCCAGTGTTTCAAAAAAATTTAATATTTAGGTAATTTTTTGACGTGAGAAATTGAGTATGCCACAGTGTCCACAGTGAGAGAATAAACATTTTCTAATGTTTTGGCAGTACATCTGCTCTACATAATGTTGAATATGCAAGAGAGAATCTGATGATTTAAAAATAGTCTATTTATATAGTCTATTTATATGTCGTCAGAGGGAGAGAAGATGTGTTAAGCATAATTAATCATCACATAATTTCATTTTGAATTATGCATAGTTGTATTCTGATGTCATCACTGTCTTTTGCATTGAGGACCAGGACTATATGGTCTCTCCTCAAAACCATATGATCATCATCATCATATTGTTTAAACTTTAGATTTCATCAGAGTTGGTTCGGTTTTACATAGAGAATAATGTCTTTATTCTGGGATTAGCACTCTTAATAAATAGACTGGCGTAATGTAAATCGTATCGCAAAGCTTTTACTGGTGCACAGCCGATTTTTTTTTTTTATTGGGACGTGTGTATTTTTAAAGGCACAAATATTCATGCATTGCACTTGGAGGCAAATATTTCTAGATTTTATGAATTGCTTGACTTGCTGTAACAGACTTTCAGTCGCTTTAACTTAAGCCAAGCAGCCTCGCCTCACGAGTGAGAACCACTTACTTACAGCCAATCAAACAGTTTTATGTTCCGTTATGATTGGTCAGGGCTTTCAATGCCCTTATTTCATTTTTTCAACACAGAGCCTGCCTTACTTCTTTTATCAAATCACAAATCACTCATACAAAAGAAAAAAAGAAAAACGTATTGGTTTATTGCTGTCTTTTTTGTTGGGTGGGCAAGACAGATGTTCCTATGCCTGGAGCCGACCCTGTTTTCAAACCTTCTGAAGTTTCTTTATTCTGTTGAACACTAAAGAAGACCTGTAATCATTGACTTCCAAAACATCTACTATTGAAGTCAATGGCTACAGGTTTACAACATTTTTTAAAATATCTTATTTTGTGTTTAACAAAATAAAGAAACTTAAACAGATTTGGAACAAGTGAAGGGTAAGTAAATTAAGTAAAAAAGAGGCTCATTCAAAACATAGGCACATTCTGAAAACGTAGTCCTATGTACATTTCTGGAGATCACAAATTATGTAGCCAGAAGTACGTATGGCTACATTTCATCTTTAAAACAAACGCTACAGGGCGGTATGATGCTATTCCTTTTCGCGCTTACAAGCTGACCGATTACCTCCATATGGACGGCTTTCCCGCTGTTATCAGGTTGTCCGGTGGCTCGTCGTGTACGTCGGCCGACTTGAATCGCAGAGTTGACCACGACGACTTGGTTGAAGTCCGGTGAAGAACAGTTCCAGATAGCGGGTAAGACAAAAACAGAAGCCAGTTATTAAAATAAACAAATAAATAACAGGATGAGAATGTGGCAAAATCTGAAAACATGGCTTTTGTTTTTCTGAATAGCATTCTAAAACTGTCGGTTGGGTTTAGGGAAGGGTGTGATTGGGTCAATCGGTGCTTTTGAAAATACTATTGATTGGGTTTAGAGAAGGTCAGTCGACAGCGGCCTCTGGTGGATTTATACGAGAACAGCAGGCGCGAATGGCACTAGTGAGAGAAATCTCAAAAGTGTACACAGTGACCTCTTGTGGATTCGCATAAACAAAAACTGCAACAAAAAAAAACGTAGCTTCTGAGACGTATTTTGTGATCTCCAGAAATGTATATAGCGATATGTTTTCAGAATGGGTTGGAACTATCCCTTTAAGATGTAAAAACGATGCCAGATTGGTGATTGTTACAAAAATATTATCACAGATCGTAATTAAACATCACACATTGGTAACTCTGAGGTAAGAGTTTTTGTTAAAGAGGAATGAACTGTTATATTTTCAAAAGTTTAAACTCTTTTTGTTCTTTCTTTCTTTATTCATTTTGTTGTCCAACCCTTTATTCCTCCTCAAGCAAATCCTTGCCTTTCTCAAATGAAAGAGGCACGAATATTTCCCCAAATATCAGGAGCAATGGAGTGCTCTGAAGGTATTACCCAAGAAGTAGCGTCACCTCTCTAATATCTGTGGGCTTTTGGAAATCAAATCCTTTGGTGGACTCTGGATCTGTTGCATGTATTACTAAATCAAAACACCAAATTAGCGCATACTATAAAATCAGAGATTCCAGATTCAAAACAAGCTTAAATCATAGTCAATCGCATTTATTATTATTATTATTATTATTATTACAATAAATAATCTGGGTTCCCACAGGTCATGCAATTTCTGGAATATCATAAAAAGTTCTGTTATAGACTTTGAAAGTCAGGGAATTTTATATGTTATTTGTCAAAAGTCATAAAAAATGATTTCTATTTGTTAGTTTTGTTTTGAAAAATAGCAAAAATAATTTTCCCACTTTTGTCTATTATTAGCTGGCAATCAAATGCAGTGCCCAGGCAGTTTTACCTGTTAAAATACTGCATGTTGCAATATTTTGTCTGCTTTGTGCTCAACCAAAAAATTCTAGTTCTTGTTGCTCAAAATGACTAATTTCTGCACTGACATTTCTCAGAATTATGTCAATATTTCTGGCATTTCTTATGTTGTGTTGCTGTAGAAAAATACACTCAAATGTACATTTTATCTTTTTGTTTTGACTTCAAGAACCATATTATATATATATATATATATATATATATATATATATATATATATATATATATATATATATATATATATATATATATATATATATATGTATATGTGTGTGTGTATATATATATATATATATATATATATATATGTGTGTATATATATACTCTATATTTCAAATAAAGGGAACACTAAGAGAAATAATGTGTTGTTTGAGAATGTGTTTAGCTCTTAACTATATAAAGCCTACTACATCATATTTAAAACACACAAGGCTCATTGTAAAAATGTGCCCAGGGCTACATTTTTGAGAACCGAGAAATATGTGCTTGGTACTGCTTTTTGTGTGTAAAACGAAAGCTATGGGGTACCACTGACTGCTTACCTTCATAAAAAAACAGCTGTTCAAGTGTGATTGGTTTGCTCGGTAGCTCACCACATACACTCGATCGAGGTTTAAGTCTGAAAACGAAACCCAAAAAAGGATGAGATTGTGGTAGATCTCGATGACTTTCTCTTCTAGTTTGCTTTTGAAAACACTATCGGTTTAGGGAAGGCGGTGTGTGGCTCAGTTGATAGCAAGCTGATATATTATGCACGACAACAAGCCGACAGTATTCTCTGTGGCTTTTGCACGAGAAGGACATTGAGATCAGCAGAAGGGTACACAGCGGCATCTGGTGGATTTACAAGAAATGGCACCTATGAGAAAACGTACCACCAGTAATGTATTTGATATTGCCAAAAATCTGCACTGAGGCCTCTAGTGGATTTGTGAAAACAGCTGCAAGTAGATGTAGCCCAGGGTATGGATTTCTCTGTTCTCAAAAATGTATCTTTGGGCACATATTTCTAATGAGCCTAGGTTGCATATTTGATACGTGACTGTACATGACCAAAATTGACAAAACTGTTAAAATCTCTTAAATGGTAGCATTAGAAAATTCATGTTCAAATTTCAAAATATAGCCATCGACAGAACAAGTCTTGTACATTTTGTAAATATGAATTCTTATTGATTATAGACGATGAAAATTCAGATTTTTAGTCAGGGAATGTCAGGAAAAATTCAGGGAGTTTGACATTTGGCTTGGAGTGGGAACCCTGAATAATGTGAATGCATTACTGTAATCAGGATTAGTTTAGTGAAAATCACAGCATGTCACAGCTGAGCTTGTATTGAACATGGAAAACCATTCAAAATAATTGCACTTGGTTTCTCTTTCTAGTTGAGGTGGTGGAAAAACCTTTTTATAGATCTGATGGCTTTGATTATGCAGATCTGCATGACGCTCCGACTTGTAATGCAGTTTGAGAACATACTAAATGTTTGGTGTGGGTTAATTGTGGTAGGATGGGGTTAGCTATAATGCATCACATAAAATTCTTTGGTCTCTAAAATGGTTTCTGCTTCCTCACCTGTAAAATAGATCCTCTTTACATTTTTTTTCCACTGTGCTTTCAAGTACAAATAATTTAAACACCTAATATGTTTTTCTTTTATAGATGATTTTTTGTCCATCAATAAGGGTAAGCTTTTGTGTTCCCATCATGTTGAGTTTTGAAGGTTTCTTGCTTTTACTGAACCAGTGACTGATTGACTGTTTTCCCTCCGTCAGATTACAGTTTTGAGAAACCTTATGGTGAGTTGACAAATACTGTATATTCTATTATTTAACATAACTGAACTAAAATCAAGAACTACAAATGACTGGAATGTCCCCGCTGTATATACAAAACAAACCATCGTTATACAATGACTTGCCTAATTAACCTAATTACCCTAGTTAAGCCTTTAAATTGTACTCTAAGCTAAATACTAGTATCTTGAAAACCATCTAGTCAAATATAATGTACTGTCATCATGACAAAGATAAAAAAAAAATGAAATTATTTTTTAAAACTATTCATATGCTGTTTAGAAATGTGTTGAAATAATTTTCTTTCCACTAACACTCCTATTGTGTTCACCTCCCATCCCTCACTTAAGTGTTCCCGGCCAAAATCGACTAATCTCTTTCAACTGGTCTTAAAGGGCACCTATGGTAAAAAATCTACTTTTCAAGCTGTTTGGACAGACATATGTGCATGAATGGTGTATAGACCGTCATATTGGGGTGATATAAGCACACCCAGTGTTTCAATTTAACAACATAAAAAATGGTGGACCAATTGGAGCTGTTTTCAAACCGACCGCAACTTTACGTAGGAGTGCGGTCCCCCCGCCCACCAATACTGATTGACAGGCGCGTCATCATATCCTCAGTTTGTTAATTCACGTCCGCCATTTTCAGCGTGAGTTAAAGTGATATCACTAAAGGAACACCCCAGCTGTATTTTTAGATGCAGGGCTTATTGGGCAACACAAGAGCAATATTCTCCACATTATCGCTCTAATCGGAATTATTGGTTGTATCTTTAGGTAGGTTTGCAAACATGTGTACTTCTCATTGAGTCTACCTTATACTTCAGCCATTTGCATTTCTCGCGATCCCAGAAGCTCCCTGTGATCTTAACTAGCATGCGTTTTAGAATTCTAAACATAGGTTTCTATCAGGGTACACAAGTCGACGGCTGGGCGCCGCGGACCACTGCAGAAACCTATGTTTAGAATTCAAAAATGCGTGCCGCGACGATTCGGGACACTTCATGTTTCTGCCGCGCTACAGAGAGTGTCTGGTGTGCCGTGTCGTGGCTTCGAGCGGCGCATCCGGTGCCTCAAAGTTAATTCAGTGGGAGTGGTTATTAGTTTCTGTGTACAAGCTCGGCACTTACATTTACATTTACATTTAGTGATTTAGCAGACGCTTTTATCCAAAGCGACTTACAAATGAGTACAAGGAAGCAATTTACACAACTATAAGAGCAGCAGTGAACAAGTGCTATAGACAAGTTTCAGGTGTGTAAAGTCTAAGAAGCTGAGCATTAGTAAAATTTTTTTTGTGTGTGTGAGAGAGAGTACAGTTAGTGGTATAGCCAGAGAGGCAGTTAAGATTAGGAAGGAAAGTGGAGACTTGAAAATAACACACAGTTGACTGTAAAACTATACAAAGACACAAATGATTTTGTACTCTCTGCTTGGTCTGTGTCCGAGTCGTACATGTACGACTGAATGGTGATCCTCTCTCTCCTTCTCCGTCTGCCTGTCAGACTCTGTAGCAAACGCAGAGCGGGTGAGCTCATGGCCCCGCCCCCTTGTTACGTTGGCGGGAAGCCGAAACTAATTTACATGTGAAGCAACACACCCATAAATCAGCGAACTGTGGACACGCCCCCAACATGACACTTTTTAACACATTATAATAAAAAAATCTGATTTGTGTTTTAAACTGAACCTAAACTGGCACACTCAGAAGAACCATAATATTAATATTAAATCATAAAAAAAGAGGTAAACTATGTGCCCTTTAAAGGGCCATGAAACCTCCTCTTTCGGTTCAAGTCTACCTCAGAATTTTTTCAAAAAATGCTCTGAGATGGGCGTGAAGCGCTGTGAGCAGAGGGAGGAGCAAAGGAAAAAAAGGGGAGCGAACAACTGTTGTCAGTTGGCTCACAAAATTAGACACAAACCGTGAGGAGACCCATGATTTTATAGTTTACAAAGTTAAAATGCAAAGAAATAAACAGCAATTTAATGCCCTGCTACGATTGTTATTCATAATTTCATATGTGTTTCTCTCTTCAGCTACAGACAAAGTGGCTCTTCTGATTGGAAACCTCACATACCGAAACCACCCACAGCTGAAAGCACCCATGGTAGACGTGTACGATCTCACCAATCTGCTGCGACAGCTGAACTTTAAAGTGGTCTCTCTGCTGGATCTGACAGAGTCCGAGATGAGGAACGCCGTGGAGGAGTTTCTGTCCCTGCTTCATAAAGGAGTGTATGGTACTGCGGCTTCTCCGACACACTAAATAAATCAATACATACTGAATTAATTCATTTTCCTTCGTCTTAGTCCCTTTATTTATCAGGGGTCACTACAGCGACTACTTATCCAGCATATGTTTTACACAGCGGATGCCCTTCCAGCTGCAACCTAGTACTAGGAAACACCCATTCACACACACTCATACACGACAGCCAATTTAGTAGATCTAATTCACCTTTGTCTTTGGACTGTGGGGGAAACCGGAGCACTCAAAAGAAACCCACGCCAACACGGGGAGAACATGCAAACTCCACACAGAAATGCCAACAGACCCAGCCGGGACTCTAACTAGCGACCTTCTTGCTGTGAAGCGACAGTGCTAACCACTGAGCCACCGTGTGGCCCCATGTATTATTATTACTTTTAGAAGTAACTTTCCCCAACAATGACAGTAGTATGTTGTTTAGGTGAACTTTTAACCTTTTGACATTTACTCCTTTCTGTAGGTTTGTTGTATTACGCTGGACATGGTTATGAGAACTTTGGGAACAGCTTCATGGTGCCCGTCGATGCCCCGAATCCTTACCGTTCGGGCAACTGTCTCTGTGTTCAGAGCATCCTGAAACTCATGCAGGAGAAGGAGACCGGCCTCAATGTCTTCCTGCTGGACATGTGCAGGAAAAGGTGAATGTTTTGTGCGATGAATTTGCAAGAACATTGATTATTTGGATTTTAACAGTTTAATTATATGGTTTCAGAAACGTACACGATGACGCCATGCCAAACGTCATGCTCAAAGTCACAGCCAATATCGTGTTTGGATATGCTACGTGAGTTATCATCCAGAAATACCATCTTTTTTTCTATTTACTGACATGTTATTTTGAAGGTAAATCAGCAGACCTCAAGAGCTTGCTAATCGAAATGAGATAATAATAATTGTATGTGTAGTTTGAAATTGACACTCACAGCTCTAATGTGAATAGCAGAATCTCTCAATTTGCACCAAGGCCGCACAATACATCGTTTCAGCATCGATATCACAATGTGATCATTCGCTATAGTCACATCGCGAGTGTATGAAATGTTGAGTCATTAAAATTCATTTCAATCATTTTGCATGTGTTTTTTGAGGCCTGTGACTGTAAGGCATTCATTTATTCATTTTCTATTTGGCTTAGTCCCTTTATTAATCTGGGGTCGCCACAGCAGAATGAACCGCCAACTTATCCAGCACGTTTTTACGCAGTGGATGCCCTTCCAGCTGCAACCCATCTCTGGGAAACATCCATACACACTCATACACTACGGACAATTTAGCCTTCCCAATTCACCTGTACCGCATGTCTTTGGACTGTGGGGGAAACCTGAGCACCCTGAGAAAACCCACGCGAACGCAGGAAGAACATGCAAACTCCACACAGAAACGCCAACTGACCAAGCCGAGGCTCGAACCAGCGACCTTCTTGCTGTGAGGCGAAAGCACTACCTACTGCGCCACTGCATCGCCCTAAAGGCATTCAGGCTTAAGAAATTGTACCATTTGTAACTTTGACAAATTAAAAAACGATTAATTTTATTGAATTGTTTATAAAACGACTATAACATTTGATTATTCAATTACTGTATACCAGAATACAGTTAAACTCCTTGGAAAATAATAAACGGCTTATAGCATGAAGCTAATTTGCAGCTCTCGTCGCTGGTTAGGCTTTACATAGTAAAATAAATAAAAATTATGAAAATACAACAAACATGCATATACAGAGCCACAGACGTAAAATGTAAGTCAATCTGCATACTGCAAATATCATTCATAACTAGAAGATGACAGACACAAATGTGCACGACAAATTTACCTGAGCACTTTTTTGCAGTTTTGATATATAACCACAAGTGGGCGCTCAAAACCCTTCAGATTTGGCAGTACAAGCTCAAATCCTCGCGCTATGACATTTCGCTACAGGATGCCTGACCAATGAACAAGCAGCCAAAGTGACTTGAATGCAAAGATTAATTTGAACTTTTATTTTATTATTATTCTTATTTTGTGAAGCTGCCAAGATGCCGAGGCGTTTGAATTGAGCTCAAGTGGATTCACCAATGGAGTCTTCATCAAATTCCTGAAGGAGCGCCTCCTGGAGGATGAGAAGATAACGGTTCTGCTAGACAGAGTCGCTGAAGGTGAGCTAACCCCAGGGCATGTTGAGGTTAAATGAAGCATGTCAGATTTTATTGGTTGAAAAGTGCAGGTCCATTAATCTCAAACAAATGATTAACTGATCTGAAAAGAGCACAACTGCTAGTTTCAGTACTCCCTTACAGTGCAAAATCTCCTTATACTGTCACAAGTTACAGTCTTATTTAAGCATGTCACGATATCAGATTTTATTATACGATATGTTGCACCAAAATTCATAATAAATTATATTATTGTCATTTTAAGACCATTTTAAGCCCCTCATTATGTAATGCCAGAATTATAAATATTAGGGAGGCGCGGTGGTGCAGTGGGTAGCAGTGGGTCTCGTTGTCGCCTCACAGCAAGAAGGACACTGGTTCGAGCCTTAGCTGGGTCATTTATGTGTGGAGTTTACATTTTCTCCCCGTGTTAGCGCGAGTTTCCTCTGGGTGCTTTGGTTTCTCCCACAAGTCCAAAGACATGCGCTATAGGTGAATTAAAAGCTGAATTGTCTGTAGTGTGTGAGAGTGTATGGGTGTTTTACACTCTTCCAAGGAACACATCATATTTAATATTCAATCATTCATTTTCTTTTCGGCTTAGTCCCTTTATTAATCAGGCGTCAATTTATCCAGCATATGTTTTACGCAACGGATGCCCTTCCAGCTGCAACCCATCACTGGGAAACACCCATACACTCTCACACACTACAGACAATTCAGCTTTTAATTCACCTATAGCGCATGTCTTTGGACTTGTGGGGGAAACCAAAGCACCCAGAGGAAACTCGCGCTAACACAGGGAGAAAATGCAAACTCCACACATAAATGACCCAGCTGAGGCTCGAACCAGTGACCTTCTTGCTGTGAGGCGACAACGAGATCCACTGCTACCCACTGCACCACCGCGCCGCCCTAATATTTATAATAATTATAGTAATTATAACACTTTAATAATTAGCCATTGGAATCAGACTGTGAAATCATATATCCTAAACCAACAAATAAATAAATAATATTAATAAATGTTAACAAAATAAGGTAACGAGAACTAGAAAAGTTTCATGTGTAAAGAAGTCATTTTAGATGTCACACTGAGGCTGGCGTATGACGTAGATCTGTTTTCAATTGTTAGGCGCCTACTTGAAAATTATCTTGATTTTGCTCTAAAAATAAGATTAATTTTCTTACCCAATTGGCAGATTATTTCGCTTATTTTTAAGAAAAACTGACTTAATTTAGGCTTATTATTTCTGAAAACAAGTTGATATTTTTGCTTGTCGAACAGTGTTTCCCAACCCTGTTCCTAGAGGCACACCAACCGTACATATTTTGGATGTCTCCATTATCTGACCCATTCATTTCAGGTTTTGGAGTCTCTTCTGATGTTATGATAAGATGATTCAGGTGTGTTTGATTTGGGAGAGGTTGAAAATGTGGACTGTTGGTGTGCCTTCAGGAACAGGGTTGGAAAACACTGGTCTAGAAAATGCTACTTGGTTTATTTTTTTAATATTTGGACTAGAAACGAGACAAAAACTGTAAGCAAGAAACTCCCCTTTTCATAGAGCTTGTACTTGGCTCATTTTAGGAAAGAATATGTAATTACAGTACTTAAATTAAGAGAAATTTTCCTGTTTACTATATCTAGATATTTTCACACAATATTAGAAAAGCATACGTTTAAAAAAGCTATTAACAAGCTAGTTATAATATTATTAGACTAAATATACTGCTTGTAATTAGAAATTAAAATACTTAATTTAAGACATTTTTTTCTTTGCTTAAGCTTGGGTGTGTTTTCTTATTTCAAGAAACCTTAACAAGTATGATTATCTTACTGTACTGCAGGCCCAGCGCTACGGGGGAAAAAGGGAGCATTGCCCCCTCAGAAAGAATTTGTGCCCCCTCAGTTATGACATCCTGGCACCGGGCCTGATCTACTAGCAGACAATTTGAATTGTTTTAAGTCTATATCTAAATTTATATCATCATTTATTTCTCATATTTACATGGGTTTTGTTTTTGCAGTGTACAAACACTGGCCATTTTAATAGGCACAACTTGATAGTACTGGGTTATACTACTTGATTGCAGACATTTAATCAATTTCTGCAAATATTCCTCAGAGATGTTGGTCTATATTGACATGAAGCATCATGCAGTTGCTGCAGATTCATTGGCTGAACATCCAGCAATTCAACAAGAAGAGGCAATACACACAAGAAGTGCTAGTTGTACAAATGAATTGTTAGTGCTCAGAGAATTTAGTGCTAGAGGAAGGAGGGGAGTGTTTTTTATAGCGAGAGAAGGGTGTTTCTACAGGTGGTTTGTCAAGCCCACTCATCTGTGTGAGGCACACTCAGAATTGCATTGTGTTTTGAGGTCATCGTGTGGTGTGGTGGGGGGCAGAAGGTCTTCTAGAGTCTTGAAATCTGCACCAAACCCCATATAAACACATCTTTCAGAGTGCATAGATTATATTTTATATTATATTTATGAAAAGACAGGCCTGCTATAATAAACACAGTGTCCAGCAAGAGTGGGTAATTCTGAATATCAAATATAATAACATATAAGCTGTTTATGTGTATATATTGCTTACCTGTGCTTGCTTTGTGTTTCCTAAATCAAATTACTGATTGTTTGCAGATATGGGTCAGTTTGACCCCACTAAGGGTAAGCAGGCTCTGGAGATCCGCAGCAGTCTGTCTGAGAGACGGTCCCTCACTGATCCCATCTGCCTCGGGGGATATTCAGATGCAACCGAGGCACACAATCCACTGTGGTCCAAAGCACACGGTATTTATTGTTAGCTGATTCAAAATACTATACCGATATTTTTATTAAAGAGATGCTTTGTGGAGCTGATATGTACAGTTGAAGTCAAAATTATTCACCCTCCTGTGAATTTCTATTTCTTTTTCATATATTTCCTAAATGATGTTTAACAGAGCAATGAATTGTTCACAGTATTTGCTATAATATTTTTTCTTCTGGAGAAAGTCTTATTTGTTTTATTTTGGCTAGAATAAAAGCAGTTTTTCATTTTTTAAAAAACATTTTAAGGTCAATATTATTAGCCCCCTTAAGCAATATTTTTATTCGATCGTCTACAGAACAAACCATCGTAATGCATTGAATTGCCTAATTACCCTAGTTAGGCCTTTAAACACACTTTAAGCTGAATACTAGTATCTTCACAAATATCTAGTAAAATATTATGTACTGTCATCATGGCTGAACAAGGCTATTTTAGTGTGCCAATTGCTAAAATTTGTCATTTTTGGGTGAAATAACGCTTTGAACAACTTATTTAAATGATTCAAGATCATATAATGAAAAATAACTCATAATAAAATAATATTAATCCCTAAGCTATTCTATTTTTATCCCCCAAAAAATTATAAGTTATTCATAATCTATTTAAAAAAGACTACTTTATTGTGTCGATTGCTAAAATTAGTCCTTTATCAGTGAAATAATCTTTTAAACAACATATCTAAATGACACAAAGGCATATTTTTGTTCAGATAGGTTACGAATATAAAATAATTGTAAAAATTACAGTTCTTTTTTAATTACTCATGCAGTTTTAATCCCCTGAGACCTTTGTTAATCTTCAGAACACAAATGAAGGTATTTTAGATGAAATCAGAGAGCTCTCTGACCCATAGACAGAAACAGCCCTGAGACGTTCAAAGTCCAGAAATGGAAACAATATTCTGAATACATTTCAAAGATGAACGAAGGTCTCAGGGGATTGAAACAGCATCAGGGTGAGTAATTGATTTTGTTTTGGGGTGAACTAACCCTTTAAACGACACACAGTATTTCAATGACACAAAACTATATTATTTTTGTTGATGAAAATAGAATTTAGTTTAGACAAAATGTGTTAAATGTAACAGAATTTGACATTTGTAATATCACATTTGTAATATTATGATTATTATTAGGAGTTAATTTTGTTTATTTTAAGCTAAACCACATTTTTTACAACACATTTTTCATGTATTTTTTAAAATTAAGCTCCTTTTTTTCAAGAGTGCAATTTAATTTGTCACATTATGTTAGGATGCATCTATTTCATTGTTATTAAAATTTCCTTGGGAAAACCTTAATCAAGCAAACATGATCTCATCTTATATTATATTAAATTATATTATATTAACATGGATGATAGTTGTTAAAATAGCTGTAAAATAATACCACAGCTCAAACTGTATTCTGCATCTCTGCTCTATCCCAGAACTGCCAGAGAGTAAAATTCTGGATTTTGAGTGCGGAGTTCGAATAAAAATGGATTTCGCTGCCGAGTTTTCCAACGTTCTGGTCATCTACACCAGCATTGTGAAGAAGCCGGAGGAGATGCAGTCGTGTCAGGCACACATAACTGACCTTCCTTTGGTTAGTGCTCTTGTTTATTTTGACGTAAATAGTCTGCCATGTCTCATCAGTTTTTCATGTACACAGGTTTGGGATCTGAAAGATGTTTGGTCGCACTTTAAACAGTCTGTATACTGTACATAATATAAAATAAGTATTGAACACGTCATCATTTTTCAGAAAACATATTTCTAAAGGTGCTGTTGACTTGAAATTGTCACCGGATGTTGGTAACAACCAAGGAAATCTATAGTTGCAAAGAAAACAAAACTATTTAGTTTACAAATGAAGTTATGTGTAATAAAATGAAATGACAAAGGGAAAAAGTATTGAACACATGAAGAAAGGAAGGTGTAGGAAGGCAGTGAAAGCCCATATAGCACATGAAATCTCTCAGTAGTTCTTCAGCAACCCTCTGTCCTTCATCAGTGTAAATGAATATTTACTGCTTAAGTCCAACAGCTACATTAGCAGGAGGATGAGGATGAAACCAAGGTGGACATTTCAGCAAGACAAGGAAACTCTCAAATGCTTTCAGTGAAAGAAAATCAAGCTGTAGAATGGCCCAGCCAATCACCTGACTTGAATCCAATAGAAAATACAAATAAAAGATCAGATTAGATAGAGGAGACTTATAGAACCATCAAGATTTTTACACTGTTGAAGTCTGTGAAAAACTCACACCTGAGCAATGCATTTGACTTCATTCTCCATATGAGAGGCGTCTTTAAGCTGCCATCACCAAAAAAAAAACATTTCTATAAATTGTTAAAAACATTTCAGTAGTTCAGTACTTTCTCCTTGTGTCATTTCATCGTTATTACACATACAATTTTTTTAGTTTTATTTTTATATTTGTATTGTTTGGGCTTTTACCAAAATCTTACAGTAACAGGGTAATAACTAGGTACTAGCCCTAAATCTAACTACAATATTTTCTTATATTCCCTTCTTCACTGTACCCTGTAAAAAAAAAAGTATTCATTAACTTTACTTAAAAAAAAAGTGAGTACAACTGTTGCCTTAAAATTAAGTAACTATGTGTGTAATAATAAAAAAAATTAAGACAAGTCAACTAAACAATTCCAAGTTACAATGGGTTTACTCAACTTTTTAAAGTAAGGTAACTTAACCACGTTTTAGAGTGTAATTGAATGTAAATTGTGAAACCAATTTCTGTAAGAAACACTTTTTTTCCATTGGAACACATTTTTATCCATGAGCATGTTAAGCAAATCAAAACTTACTACTTTATACATTTATAATTACAGGTAACATTCATTTCATTACTTTCTATTCATCCAAAAATCCTGAAAAAAACAACAAATTCAAATTTAAACTACTTATCTCAAATAAACTGAAACAACACAATTTTTGAGGAGTTTTTTTTGGACAACTTAATTGTTTTGTGTTCAATCCACCTACAGTGCATCCGGAAAGTAATCAAAGTGCTTCACTTTTTCCAAAATTTTTTATGGTACAGGCTTTTTTCAAAATGGATTAAATTTATTTATTTCCTTAAATTTCTACACACAATACCCCATAATGACAATGTGAAAAAAAGAGTTTTTTGAAATTGTTGCAAATTTATTAAAAATAAAAAAGCTGAAGAATCTCATGTACAGAAGTATTCACAGCCTTTGCCGTGAAGCTGTAAATTGAACTCAGCTACATTCTGTTTCCACTGATCATTCTTGAGATGTTTCAGCAGCTTCATTGGAGTTCACCTGTGGTAAATTCAGTTGATTGGACATGATTTGAAAAGGCATACACCTGTCTATATAAGTTCCCAAGGTTGACAGTGCATGTCAAAGCACAAACCAAGCATGAAGACAAAGGAATTGTCTGTAGACCTCTGAGACAAGATTGTCTCGAGGCACAAAGCTGGGGAAAGTTACGGAAAAATTATTGCTGCTCTGAAAGTTCCAACGAGCACAGTGGCCTCCATCATCCGTAAGTGGAAGATTTTTGGAAGCACCAGGACTCTTCCTAGAGCTGGCCGGCCATCTAAGCTGAGTGATCGAAGGAGAAGGGCCTTAGACAGGGAGGTGATCAATAACCCGATGGTCACTCTGTCTGAGCTCTAGGGTTCTTCTGTGGATAAAGGAGAACCTTACAGAAGGACAACAATCTGTGCAATCATCTGTGCCAGATGAAAAACACTCCCCGTCTGGAATTTGCCAAAAGGCATCTGAAGGACTTTCAGACCATAAGAAACCAAATTCTCTGCTCTGATGAGACTAAAATTAAACTCTTTGAAGTGAATGCCAGGTGTTACGTTTGGAGAAAACCAGGCACCACTCATCACCAGGCTAATACCATCCCTAAAGTGAAGCATGGTGGTGGCAGCATCATGCTGTGGGGATGTTTTTCAGCAGCAGGAACTGGAAGAGGATAGAGGGAAAGATTAATGCAGCAACGTACAGAGACATCCTGAATGAAACCTGATTCAGAGTGCTCTTGACCTCAAACTGGGATGACGGTTCATCTTCCAGCAGGACAATGACCCAAAGCACACCACCAAAACATCAATGGAGTGGCTACACAACAACTCAGTGAATGTCCTTGAGTGGCCCAGCCAGAGCCCAGACCTAAATCCTATTGAACATCTCTGGAGAGATCTGAAAATGGCTGTACATCATCACTTTTCGTCCAACCTGATAGAGCTTGAGAGGTACTGCAAAGAGGAATGGGCAAATTCTTAAATACAGGTGTGCCAAGCTTGTGGCATCATATTCAAAAAGACTTGAGGCTGTAATTGTTGCCAAAGGTGCATCAACAAAGTATTGAGCAAAGGCTGTGAATACTTCTGTACATGTGATTTTTCAGGTTTTCACATCGTCATTATGGGGTTTTGTGTGTAGAATTTTGAGGAAATAAATTAATTTAATCCATTTTGGAATAAGGCTGTAACAAAAAAACGTGGAAAAAGTGAAGCGATATAAATACTTTCCGGATGCTCTGTAAATTTGTTCAACTTCATCATCAAATCAGATATCTGTAGCATAATCTTAATTGTGCTAATAGTATTCTTTGCATTATTCCTTAATGTCTTTATTAAAAAGTGTTTCTTATCATGTGTTTATAATAAACCATGGGATTTGAAGGACCTTGATGTGGACCCGAAGCTGATGAATAAGGAAACTCTGGAGGAAACAGGAAGCTTCTTATTGTCAGGAAGTCTCCCTCAGCACTGCCTCTACACCAGACTGAGCTCCCTGCAGAAACTCAAGGTTCATCTTCATCAACACGTGCTGATTCACAAATACAGGGGTCACACTCTAAACCAAATGCCAAATTCCCTGACTTTCACTGTCTAAAAAGCAGAATTTTCATGACCTATCATAAACAGACACACAGGCAGCACTGTCAGCAGACCCTCCACAAAATCTTTTAGTTTGCGCAAATTTTCCATTAATTTCAGACAGTTTTTTTCATTATGTTCATGACTGTTTTTCCTCATTGACTTCCATTATAACAACATTTTTGATTGCAAAGCCATGACACGAAATAATCTTGATTGCTGGGAAGAGCAGTATAACTTTGAAGTTCTTTTTATCATCAATTGGCGCCATTAACAGCAAAAAGGTTTCAGACTTTTCGACTGGAATTCTATGGAGTAAAACAACAAATAATAGTGTGTGAGCATAAATACACTTTTCATACACTTTACGTTGACCATGTTCTAAAAGCTAAGCTGCTTATTTTTTTATTATCTCAAACATATCAAGGTAATGTAGGTGCGCAAAGGTTTCTCTTACACTTGGGCTGTTTGCACCAGACGAAACAGAAATTTAAATACAGCCATTCAGTAACACAGAATAGTGCACTCACTCATTGAAATGGTAAAGTTTAAAATCCAATCAATACATATTAAACCTCTTTAACATTATTAAATGTACATGCCAAATCACTGGCATGTGTTGGTTTGCACTGAGTCACAGTTCTAGGGCTCTATTTTAATGATCTAGGCACAAAGTCTAAAGCACAGAATCCACTTTTGCTATTTTAAGGACAGAAAATACGGTCTGCGGCACATGGTCTAACAGGCTTGAGCTTATTCTCTAAATGAGTTATGGGTTTGTTTTGAGCATAACATGTATTAAACCCATCATGCATCTCATCTCCCATTCCCTTTGAGAGTCAAATACGCCACGGCGGACTTTGTAAGTGGAAAAACTGAACACTTCACTAGCGAGAAAACAGTTAAACAGACCATCTGCAGCGCGAGGATAAAGAATGAGCCGCCTCCTTCTCCTGCTTTCTGTTTCTCTTTACACACTTTACTTTTCTCTTTAAATGAATAAATGAACAATAATAACGAAGTGTGGTCAGAAAACTGAGTTATATCCAAACACACTTCCTGTTCTTATGCCCCATATGCTGATGCAGACATATCCACAAACCAGACAGGTGGACAAATCTAAACTTGTTTTTATTAAAACAATATGCATATAATTAATAATACTAATAATAATTATAACATTAAAAAAGCCCCCCGAGGTGAAGGCACGGAGGCAGTGTTTTTTTTTTTTTTTATGTTGAAAATAATAATTTTGTAGCATTTTAATCCTTATATATTTTTCATATGTAAAGATATTTGTGTATTGCTGTACATCCTGTGTGCATTAAGCAATGTGTAAGCATTTGGACCTGCATAGGCACATAACTAACGCGCTCTGCGCTGGACTTTAGATCAGCTTTTACTTGGTCAATGGTGCGGTCTATTTCAGTTCCTCAAAATATCAACCTGCCAACAATTCACCTTAACACACCTCCATTATAGACCAGCACACCCATGAGCCCACAAAGTGGTGCAAATGGATTTGCTAATTAAGCAACGTGGTGCAAAACGTGAAAATTAGGGTTGAGCTGGTCTGTAAATAGCAACAAAATGCACCAAACATGTCTTGTGCCTTATTGGTTTGGACAAAAACTCTTTTTAATATGAAAAATATTCCTTCTATCGTGTGCCGTTGCCTTTAGTTAGAGCACGGTTTAAATCAGCCGTAAGGCTCAATAGTCAGGCTCGCTCATGTTGGTCCTCAATCTGCACTTGCATTTGTTTTGATAGAGGAATGCAACACCTAGTTCAACCACTGGGTGTCAAACTTACATACTGCACCTTTAATGCCTTTGCGATCAAAAAATGTCAATGGGGCAGTAAATCAATGGGGAAATAAATTTGGCTAGAGTGTATTGTTGAGTTTTTGAAAAATTCCAAAGATTTTTCTCAAAATGTATGTCGAAATAAGATTTGTCACCAAAAATCATTCCATTTGCTGAAACACAGAGGAAGTTGTGGCCAAATTAAGCCATAAAATCTCCCCAGAGTGGATGAAAACAGCACACAAGTTAATAAGTGTTTTCAAAACTACCATCTCATGCCCTTTCTCATTTTTTCAGGAGGAACTAGCTTTCACTGTATGCCTACAAGTCCAGTTCGGCTCCCTGGATGATCTGGTCCAGTGGAACATGCATGTAAACATCGGCAAACCCCTCACCGCCAAACTGGACCTGAACCGTCCCACCAGGAAGAACAGCTGTCAGGTGACATGCCACATGCCACACAGCCCATCCACCAGCCCGAGCCACAGTCCCGGGTCTGACCGCCGCTTCCACAACCAGGACCCCTGCTGCCCCCAGCCGTACGCAAACCCCTACCTCAACGTCTGTGAGCATCTGCATGGAGCTCAAGCAGGATACAGAGATTTTCAGCTAAACACAGATCATGCTTATCAATACATGCCATTATCACCACTAATGAACCCACCCAGCATTCCCATCGAGACCACCGATGACATTGATGACATGCAGAACGAGTTCATCAATAGTTTGCATCTTTATAAACATCCGTGAGTGTGAGTGTTGACCCTTTTCACAAGACTGTTATGACGCGTTTAACGGTCATCATAGTCTTAAATCCTTAATAATTTGATTTTCAAAAAGCATATGTACATTTATGGGTGGCATGGTGGTGCAGTGGTTAGCACTGTCGCTTCACAGCAAGAAGGTTGCTGGTTTGAGTCCTGGCTGGGTCAGTTGGTGTTTCTGTGTGGAGTTTGCATGTTCTCCCCGTGTTGATGTGGGTTTCCTCTGGGTGCTCCGGTTTCCCCCACAATCCAAACACATGAACTAAAGGTAAATTGGCTGTAGTGTGTGAATAAGTGTGTATGGGTGTTTTCCAGTACTGGGTTGTGGCTGGAAGGGCATCCGCTGCATAAAACATGTGCTGAAATATAGGGTTGGGCGATTAATCGAAAAGTAATCAAAATTGTCATTTAGTACCTAAAATCTAATTGCACAGGACATTTGGGCGCGACTGGAATACGCCCCCTTGTGGCAGTCGCACAGAATTTTCTGTTTTATTTTGGTGTCTGAAATAAAGGAGTGCAAAAGCAAGAGCCTTTATTCTCCGTGCGTTCACCATGATTGATTGAATAAATGAGTGAATACTAGAAACTCATAGACTGCTAAAAATTTTGGAGGGAATGTGTAGACAACATTTTTAAAAAAAAGAATCATTTTTATTACTCATTTATGAATAGAAAAGTTTTTTTTTATTATTATTTATTTATTTATTTTTTTACTTTTTTCTGATTAAAAAAATCTACTATTTCTCATCTCACGCGCACGGACCTGCTTGGACAACACTGGAATACATCACATCCGGTCGGCCGGTCGCATACAGTCTAGTCGCAAGAGTTCAAATATTTTAACGTATCCACAACTCAAATCGGATCCAAATTTTCTGCTTGATTGGAACTTAACGCAGCTCCAGGACTACTCTCTCTTGCAAAATGAATGACTTCCGATATGTTGCTTGCGTCTGCAGTGGAAAGGCGGCTTTAGAATCATGCTAGTTCATGCTAGAATCCTGCTAACATCAGTTGTTGCTAGATCGGATACGTTTGCGGTCGGAGGTTAACGAGACTAATTTGCATTATTTATAAAATTTCCGATTTATTGTATTTTATTAATGTCAACCACGAACCCTAAACCCACCCGTCACAGTAAGGTAGAAACAGTAGTTGTACCGAGTATTATTTATGTTATCTATTAAATTACCCAATAAATTGTATTTTTTAAAGCCTACCCCCACCCCACCCTAAACCCAACTGTAAAAATACTGTACTGTAAAACACTGTAAAAATATTAATTATTGTTATACAGTGTCATTAAAAAATGCTGCTACATTAATATGCATATCGCACTTCCGGCCGGCCGCGTATCCGATCTAGACTTTACCGGTTCATTCATGCTAGAATCATGCAATTATCAACCAAATACACAGGGATCCATGTTGAAGCTTTTTACTGTTTTGCTTCAGTAAAGTTTTTGTATAGTTTTTCTGTATCTATTTATTCATTTTTTTTTGCAATCACCGTTCCCACACCAGTTACATTGTTGACTGCAGGAATCTTCTTTCTTCATTCTTTCAGTCAACTTGATACTTTTTCAAACTCAAAACAGGCTTTCTCAAGCCACCATGAAGTTTCTTCTCAAACTTTAACATCTAGTTTTAAATTCAAGTAATGCACTCTTTATTCAAAAAATCTCTCACTTGTAATATGTGAGCATGTTTACTGTACAAAACTTATCATTGAACAATGAGGGCAAAATAAATAAATAAAATATTCATTCATTAATCATAATCAAGATTTTAGGCCAAATCGCCCAGCCCTACTGTAATAGTTTTCGGTTCATTTTCGCTGTGGCGAATGGATAAATAAGGGACTAAGCTGTAGGAAAATTAAAGAATGAATGTACATTTATAAGCATTCACCTATGTATTATATCATCTTAGCATTAGATTACAAAAAATACGAATTGCAACTTATGCGAGGCGTTTCTAATGCAGTGGATATGGCAGCAGGACAGTAAATTTGATGTTGTTCTCTCTTCTGGCTGCCGCTATCAGTCTCTCACTATTTTTTCATTTCAAGAGTTCACTCTTAGCTATCGCTTGATACTCGTTGCAGGTTTGGCATGCTGTCCTGTGGGAGTGAACCCTGAGCTTGGAGATACTTGAGCCCAGGGCTCAAATATAGAAGGGGGTGATGGGGTAAATGGGGGGGGTTCTTCAAAAACGAAGATACCGGAAGTAAAACAAGCCAAGCTATTTATTAAAGGTTAGGATTCACCTGATTGGTTTAACAATGATTGCGATGCGGGACCAGCCGCTATCAATCATAGCACGTAATCTTCGAAATTAGTTTATAAAACTCCTCTTTTCTTAAAGTCTTGATATGACCATCGTGGAGTTTTTCTTTTATTATTTCAGGAAATAGGATCGTGAAAAACTTGTTTGTTGTACTCTCCCAGGCGATGCGGTGGCACAGTGGGTAGCACGTTCGCCTCACAGCAATAAGGTCGCTACTTCGAGCCTCGGCTGTGTCAGTTGGCATTTCTGTGTGGAGTTTGCATATTCTCCTCGTGTTCGCGTCGGTTTCCTCCAGGTGCTCCAGTTCCCCAACAGTCCAAAGATGTGCTATAGGTGAATTGGGTATGCTAAAAAAATTGACCGTAGTGTATAAGTGTGTGTGTATGGATGTTTCCCAGTGATGGGTTGCAGCTGGAAGGGCATCCGCTGTGTAAAACATATGCTGGATAAGTTGGTGGTTCATTCCGCTGTGGCGATCTCAGATTAATAAAAGGGCTAAAGCAGGTCGCACACCAGAAGCACAGCTCAGTGGCGCGCCACGTAGCACCACGCAGCGCCATACATTTTAGAATTCTAAACATAGGTTTCTATCAGGGTACACACACCGGCGCCGCAAGTCGGCGGCTGTCCGCAGCGCCCAGCCATGACTCAGGACACTGTTCGTTTTTCTGCCACACCACAGAGCGCCATCTGAATAGTTCCATTTAAAATAGCATGCGAATGTGCGCATCTGGTGTGCGATACCTTCAACTGTCATGTGCGCGCCGTGTCGCGTCGCCGAGCGGCCCTTCCGGTGTGCGACCTGCTTAAGCTGAAAAGAAAATGAATGAATGTATGTACTCTCCCATTCACTGCGCTCTTAAGTTTACCCAACGAGGATGACTACCACTACTGAGAAACCCGAAAATATGAAAAGAGTCTTCGTATACAAGCGAACGCCACCAGACTTTCGCTCTCATTCACTTCCATTAATTTTTAGATATTAAAAACAGCTCGTTATGCTGCTTGATGTTGAAACTGACATATTCTTATTATATTATTCTACTTTTTATGGATAGTCATGAACACGCTTGTTTGTAGAGCAAGCCGTTTTCAGCTGATTATTATTCCTGATATTATTATTATTAGTCATTTCTTCCATAGGTAACTGAATCGGTTCTAAAACAATCGCAGAATGCGAGCGCACTTCAGCATTGAAGAATAAGGTCAATACTGAGGATTAAACCTGTGGTTACATTAGACTTAAATTTTTTTATTTTTTTTGGAGTTTTCTAAGGCGTCTATTTTAAAAACGCAGTTGTGATTTACCTAACTCTAACTCCAAAACCAGTATTATTCTGCTCAGCTATATTTTTGTCAAAAATACACACATGCTAAATAATAGATGGTCATTTTGTGTGTAAATGTATGTTTCTGAACAACTTTTGAACATAATTTCTAGCAAGATCTTTGTATTGCAGTAATTAAATTCTCTGTTTTGATCAGTTTTGTGAGGTGACATGGACTTGTCACGACATACTGGTAGTTTTAGGGCATTTTACAATGATATAATCTTGCAAAATCTACCTGGTTCGGCTTTAATGAGACACTGTGGCTTGGTAGCTATTGTATATCTTCTATGTGTACATATCTTCGTCTCTCCAGGGTTGCCAAGTCTGCAATTTTACCAGTCGCACTTGTATGCAAGTCATGTAACGTATACAGTGATGTAGAATATGTATTTTACAAATGGGTGGTGGCATGTTTTGAGTTTTGATATTATTAATTGGGCTATTGTTTGACGTATGAGACATTAATATGCAGATTTTATACAGAAATGCTGTTAGACCCACTGCCGTCAGATATAAGGTATCTATTCATAAACCAATGCAATATTTTTGAATTAGTGTTTAACTGTAGCAGTGTAAAGGAAAGATATGTTAAGATATGTCAATTCTTAAAAATATTTTAGCATAAAGTGAATACTGTTTTATATTACGGCTGTATTTAATGATGTTAAGTTGTAATTTTTTTGTGTTTAAAATGCCATCATATATTATCATCTCATGTAGATTTTAAATGGAGATTTAGAAAAAATAAACTTTATTTTGAAATAAAAAGTGCATAAATCATGTCATGATATTCTTTCAGCATTCACATATAAGATTGTTATTAGTCTTACATAGTAATTTTCCATTGGAAAGTTAAAATTCAAAACAATAAAAGAGCCAAAAACAAATAAAAAACAAACACGACTTCATTTCAAATGATCTAAAATAAATGCTGGGTGTTTCAACACATTTTTTGTTTAAAAACATCATTTTTTTTCTCCATTTTGCCCTTCTGTCCACTAAGACGACATTTTTAGGAAATAAAACATATTTTCTTGAAAATGCTTTCCAAAGTGGATCAATTTGAAAATGCCGTTTTAGAAAAAATAAACTTTATTTTAAAACAAAAAGTGCGTAAATCATATGTCATGGTAATCTTCTAGCATTTACATCCAGGATTGGTTATTAGTCTTGCATAGAAATTTTCCATAAGAATTCAAAACAATAAAATAACCAAAAACAACAAAAACAGAGGAACCAAATAAAAAACAAACACTTAAAAGCATCTTACATCTGTGCGCATTTGAAAGCGTTTTATGAAAGTCATTTTAGTGTGGATGATGGGAAAAAAACTGAAAACAATAGTGTGGATAGTTTTAGATGAAGACAGCATTTTCAAATGTATCCAGATTAGTGTAGACGAAGGCTGCGTCCAAGATCGCATACTTCCATACTATATAGCAGGGTTGTCACAATACTGTAATTCGGTACCAATCGATACTGAAATTTTAAAAACATCCATTTCCAGCTAACATTTCTAACATGTATAACAAATGATGTTTCACATCTGTGATTCGCCAGTGGATCACTTATATGTCAGCTTATAGACAAACCAGCTGATCGACGTGACTTTAAAAAGCTCCAGTGTCCCTGTATCTGTGTTTACACTCAGTAAACAGATGTGAGTTCGGTGAACTGATGACCTTCACGGCCAATCACAGACATTTCTGTTGAGCATGTGAACACAATGGCAAATCAGCGCTGTTTAAGAACACGATCAACATTAACATCACTCAAATCTTAGCGGGAAATGGATGTTTTTAAAATTCCAGTATTGATTGGTATCGAATTCCAGTATCGTGACAACCCTACTACATAGTACGCTAAAAACAGTATGCAAGCCGAGTAGCATGTCTGAATTCGTGGAATTCGAAAAACAGTATGCGAGAAGTGCCTGAATGAGCTACTACTTCCGGCGAGATTCTGAAATGCGCTTCTGATGGACGCTACGCTATCCCATGATGCATTGTGAGAGAATTCATCAATGGGAGTGAAGCGACGCAACTGATGCGGGTAGGTCACGTGATCATGACAAAATGGCGGATGTAGTACATCCGAGTTCCATTCATACTGTATAGAACAAAGGTGTCAAAGCCAGTTCCTGGAGGGCCACAGCTCTTCACAGTTTAGTTTCAACCCTGATTAAACACACCTGATCCAACTAATTGAGTGCTTTGGGCTTGGTTGATACCTACGGATAGGTGTGTTGAAGCAGGGCTGGAGCTAAACTCTGCAATAGACTTTGACACCCCTGGTATAGAACGTACTTTTCTAATGACTAATAACTGCAAATGCAGTACCTACTGAGTAGTAGGTGATTTCGGACGCAGTTGTAGTTTATCCATATTTGACCCAATATGGTAGTTGCTTGTTTTGTTTTTATTCCCAATGTTTTGTGTCCTTGTCCAAACTTTGAACATCTCAGGACGCTTTCTGTCAATGGAGGATGAGAGAGCTCCAGGATTTCATCTAAACTATCTTCATTTGAGTTCTGAAGATGAACGAAGGTCTCGGGGGATTGGAATGACATGAGGGCGAGTAATTAACAACAGAATTAACATTTTTGTTCAAATTAACCCCTTGAAACTGCTTACATATAGTAAATGAATACTCTGAGCTGTTCTGCGAGTCACATGATTGTGCATTTCTCCTCAGCCTTGGACTTCATCTCCACCAGCGTGGCCTGGGCCTTTTCTTTCAGCTGGCCCACGTCCATGTTCTGCAGGTTCTGCATCTGGGCCATGATGGAGGGATTCTCCTCCTCCTGCGGCGCCTCTCCGTCCACCATCTTCACCATCTCTTCTGGCACGTCAATATCATCTCCGGCCTGCTGGAGCATAATCTCGTCCTGCTCACTCTTGGAGAAACAAACAAACAAACCGCTTTTAGATATATACAGTTGAAGTCAGCATTATAAACCCTGTGTCATATTAAATAATTTATTCTGCATGAATTCTTAGTTGAAACCCTGGCTGAGCTGGTAAAGCTCATCACCGCGGGTGGTTAAGCTACGGACAGCACTATTTCAGTCTACTATTTTATGACTTAATCTCCTGCCACGATTTGCAGTGGACAGACAGTTTAATGATGCTATTCATGTGCACAGTCAGTCAGGGACACACACTTTGAGGGATTTCTTCATCCGGCTCACCTTCGGGAGCCGATATTTCTCTCTTAAACAAGTCCTCAGACAAGCCCTTTCTGCCTTCTTTGTAGCAAATTCGGCGTCTCTCTCCATTCTGCAATACAGAAACATGATGTCTTTTTTATATAATGAAAAAAGGTCATGACCAGCTTATATTGAAGTCAGTCTGCCAAAACGACAGGTTGTGGAATGTGGCACTTTATTATGTAATAATATGTGTAAACTCTGCCTCTACAAAAGAAGGTCAGTGTCTTTTATGGCTCGTTTTCACTGTACAGCAAAGTATAATTTAGTATACTGAATAGGCTTTTCTTACCACTGCCAATATTACTGGTGGAGTGAGCTGCATGTTGATGTACTTTTAAAAAAGGAAAACAAGACAGGGCCAGCCTGTTGTTAACAAAATGAAGACCCACCCTAAATGACTGATAGAACCACCCTTATGGACTAATAGCCACACCCTATATAACTGATAGACCTGCCCTAAATGAGTGATAGTCCTGCCTCAAAGGACTGATAGCACCGCCCTAATGGATTGATAGCCCCACCTTAAAGGGCTGATGGCCATGCCCTAATGGATGATAGACTCGCCTCAGTGGACTGATGGCGTTGCCCCAATGGATTGATAGTCCCGCCTGAAAGGACTGATAGCCATTCCCTAAATGACTGATAGCTCTTCCCTAATGGATTGATAGTCCCGCCTTAAAGGACTGATAGCCATGCCCTAAATGACTGATAGCTCCTCCCTAATGGATTGATAGTCCCGCCTTAAAGGACTGATTGCCACGCCCTAATGGATTAATAGTCCCGCCCTAAAGGACTGATTGCCACGCCCTAAATGACTGATAGCTCCTCCCTAATGGATTGATACTCCCGCCTTAAAGGACTGACAGCCACGCCCTAAATGACTGATAGCTCCTCCCTAATGGATTGATACTCCCACCTTAAAGGACTGATAGCCACGCCCTAAATGACTGATAGCTCCTCCCTAATGGATTGATACTCCCGCCTTAAAAGACTGATAGCCACGCCCTAAATGACTGATAGCTCCTCCCTAATGGATTGATACTCCAGCCTTAAAGGACTGATAGCCACGCCCTAAATGACTGATAGCTTCTCTTTTATGGATTGATAGTCCCGCCTTAAAGGACTGATAGCCACGCCCTAAATGACTGATAACTTCTCTTTTATGGATTGATAGTCCCGCCTTAAAGGACTGATAGCCACGCCCTAGTAGATTGATAGTTCTGTCTTAAAGGACTGATAGCCACGCCCTAAATGACTGATAGCTTCTTTTTTATGGATTGATAGTCCCGCCTTAAAGGACTGATAGCCACGCCCTAGTAGATTGATAGTTCTGTCTTAAAGGACTGATAGCCACGCCCTAAATGACTGATAGCTTCTCTTTTATGGATTGATAGTCCCGCCTTAAAGGACTGATAGCCACGCCCTAGTAGATTGATAGTTCTGTCTTAAAGGACTGATAGCCACGCCCTAAATGACTGATAGCTTCTCTTTATGGATTGATAGTCCCGCCTTAAAGGACTTACAGCCACGCCCTAGTAGATTGATAGTTCTGTCTTAAATGACTGATAGTCCCACCCTAAATGACTTGATAGCTCCCCCTAATGAATTGATAGTCCTGCCCTAAATGACTGATAGCCCTGCGCTAAATGATGATAGCTCTGCCCTAATTATTGAGAATCCCACCCTAAATGACTGATAGATTGGGATTGGTAGTCCCTCCTAAAGGACTGATAGCCCTTAAATGACAGATAGCTCCGCCCCATTGGATTGATAATCCCACCCTAAATGATTTACGGCCAGGCCTTAAAGGCATTCCATGTAAACAGAAGCAAAGCTAAGTTGTTTAAAGGGGGGAGGTTATGGTATTTGGTTAAAGATTATGAGGGAAAATTAGTTTTTACAAAATAATGAAGTGCACAGATACACCATTTATAACAAACACTATACATATGAAAAATAAGAAGAGTATGTTTTGATTTCATGTCCACTTTAAATATAGAAAATTTTACAAATGCAAAACCAAGTAAATCCAAGAGTAAATCTGCCACAAAACTAATTCACATGGTGTGTTGTGAGAAGAGCTCAAGCAAATAGCAAATGAAACTATGATATTTCTGATGTAATATAGTAGGAGTTCCTCAGAGAACAACAAAAAAAGATCATGGCCCCTTCACATGTGTTTGTTGCCTGCTATTGCTGATTATAGCATTATGATATAAAGTTTTTACAAGAGCTGTATACACTTACTTTTCCTCCACCATCTGCTTCTGGTACTCCTCATACTCCTCTCTGGACATCCCATCATGAGACATTTTTGATTAGCTGTTCCTGTTTCTTCAGCCAGCGGGTCACAATGAATGTGAAGCCGTGATCTTTGTAAGAGAAAGATACACTACTCCTTTCCTTTTTTTTCTCCCTGAATCAAGCCTTATTCTGGCTTCAGGATTGGTCAGTGAGAGTAAATCCACTGAGAGGCTTTTCTGAGCGACGGCTCTGCATGTAGAGGACAGGTTGCATCACCAAGAACATCCTGACAGTGACCTGGGCCAAAAAAAGAGGAACAGCGTTCAGCCAAACTCAGCTCTGTGTCCACTGTCTGAAAACAGATTTATTAATCAGGTACACCGTTGTTAAAGCATTACCCATGCAGTGTAGGGTGAAAATATTGGTCAACTGTTTATTCTTTTAGTCTTTTTTATGCCTTTGAAATAATTAATGATTGGTAAATAATAATGACAGCAATAAAAAATATTAATAAACTTATATTGCATTAATTACATATAATAATAATAATAATAATAATAATAATAATAAATAATTAAGTTGTCTCTACAATCATAATAAAAAATGTATTAATATGAAACATTTTTCCTTTATTACTTAAAAATATTGTTGTTATTTCATTGATAATTAATAATAATTAATATAACTTTATTATAAGTTAACTTTATTATATTATTATAATAATAATTATTATTGTTATTACTATTTTGACTATTTCTCCTCAGAAAGCACCTTTACCTTGCTCAGAAACAACGATGTGAAAATTTATCAGGCAATAATTAAGAAAAATAATGTATATATTTATATTAATAATAACAATGTCATTAATAATATACAAATAATAATAATGAATGATTGGTAAATAATACCATTCATAACAAAAACCAAAAAATAACCATAATAACAACTGCATCCATTGTATTAGATAATAATACAATTATTATTAATTACAGTTGACTCTGCAACCATAATTTAAAAACACACTACCATGCAAAAATGTTTTTTAATCCTAAAAATATTATTATGTTAATAATTATTATTAGTTTATAATTATAATAACTTTTAATTCAATATTATTATTATTTCTCTTTTTAAAATATTACGTAAATTCATCATATTTAAAAATAATACCCTTACAAGACATTGTGTACTATAAATTCTGAAAGTTTGGTTACAATCTTCCAAAAATAAACAGTAAGGCAAGGCAAGGCAAGTTTATTTATACAGCACATTTCATACACAGTGGCAATTCAAAGTGCTTTACATAAACAGGAATAAAAGAAACAAGAATAAGAGAAATAAAAACAAATAATAAAAATGGTAAAAAAAAATGTAAATAAAATAAATAAGAATAAAAGCAGATAAAATGTGTTATAAAAGAATTAAAAAGAAGAGAAAAACAGTAGGCTATATTATTTTAGCATGGAAGCAGCCAGGATAAACATTTAAAACAGCTCTGTGTTCGTCTGACAGAAAAAGGCATATACAGTGATGTCTTGAGGGTGAGTAAATTATGGGGTCATTTTTATTTTTGAACTGTTGCTTTAATATAATCAATCAACTGGGGTTGTATGGTGATAATAAATATCAGTTAAAGCAACACCATCTCTTATTTTACAATACACCTAAAGTTAAACAGTTGAGTTTTACCATCTATTTAGCCAATCTCCAAGTCCAGCAGGATTACTTTAAGTTTAATTTAGCTTAGCATAGATCATTGAATCAGATTAGACCATTAGCATCTCTCTCAAAAAAAATAACCAGAGTTTTAATTATTCATTTATTCGCCACAGCGGAATCGCCACAGCGGAATGAACCGCCAACAATTTTAGCATAAGTTTTACGCAGCAGATGCCCTTTCAGCTGCAACCCAGTACTGGGAAAAAAAGTTTTGATTATTAATTTTCCTGTTTAAAGCTCGACTCTTACATTTGTGTACCAAGACTGACAGAAAATTAAAGGTTGTTATTTTTTTAGGCCGATATGACAAGGAACTATACTTTCATTCTAGGATAACAATCAAGGAACTCTGCTGCTGTACCACGGCTGTTGCTGGTGCAATGATATTACTCAGTGCTGTTACCTAAATGTGGAATATTTTCATGCGATGCGTAATATTATTGTACCTGCTTTGAGCATTTTTACTTGCAAATTGTACCTGGAAGGGCATCCGCTGTGTAAAACATATGCTGAAATACTTGGTAGTTCATTTTGCTGTGGCGACCACTGATAAATAAGGGACTAAGCCGAAGGAAAATGAATGAATGAGATGCTAATGGTCTAATCTGATTCAATGATCTATGCTAAGCTAAGCTAAAAGTGCTCCCACTGTAGCTGAAGATCGGCTGAATGAATTCAAAAATGCTAAATATTCAACTGTTTAACACTATAGGGAGTTGTAAAATGTGTAACACCTGCTTTATTTACTTGTTTTACTTTAATCTATGCTGCAGTGGGTTGCCGTGAGTTGTTACATCTGAACATCGTCTGCAGGCCTCCAGTCATCTGATCAGGCAGGGCTGTTTCTCCTCTGACGCTCATGATTAATTTACAGCAGGAGGAGCTGAAAGCGAACACCAGTCCTGCTAAGTCACCATGGCTGCAGTGAGGAGAGGCTGTCCCTGTGGACCCGCTTCATCTCAGTCCTCCAGCACAACACTGCAGGAAAACATGGCTAAAAACATGGCTAAAACTGTCCTGCTGCTGCTCTTCTGTCAGGGGATCCGCGCAGGTAAACGCATCTTCACTTTTTAGTGTGCTACATGCATGACATTTGATGATAGATTATGTTACAGATTGCAATAATATAAAAAATGCAGCTGCCTTGTAAATAATGAATGATTGGTAAATAATAATGGCAACAAAAAGACTTTTCAGTGTGCTACATGCATGATATTATATGACATTATACTATGACCTTGTTATCAGTTAATCACATGCAAGTCCTCTTGTCTGTTGTTTTTTTTCTCTGTTACTGAAGTAATTGTTCAGTTCCTGAATGTTTTTTTATTATTATTTTACAATATGGTACGGCTTGTTTGTCATGAAAATTTTATTTAACCTTGACTTGGATAGCAGCAGAGTCAGAAAGTTTCCATTATAGATGTACACTCACCGGCCACATTATTAGGTACACCTGTCCAACTGCTCGCTAACGCACATTTCTTATCAGCCAATCACATGACAGCAACTCAATGCGTTTAGGCATGTAGACATGGTCAAGACGTTCTGCTGAAGTTTAAACCGAACATCAGGATGGGGAAGAAAGGAGATTTAAGTGACTTTGAATGTGGCATGGTTGTTGGTGCCAGACGGGCTGGTCTGAGTATTTCAGAAACTGCTGATCTACTGGGATTTTCATGCACAACCATCTCTAGAGTTTACAGAGAATGGTCTGAAAGGAGAAAATATCCAGTGAGCGACAGTTCTGTGGGTGCAAATGTCTTGTTGATGCCAGAGGTCAAAGGAGAATGGCCAGACTGGTTCCAGCTGATAGAAAGGCAACACTAACTCAAATAACCTCTCGTTACAACCGAGGTATGCAGAAGAGCATCTGTGAAAGCACAACACGTCCAACCTTGAGGCGGATGGGCTACAGCAGCAGAAGACCACACCGGCTGCCACTCCTGTCAGCTAAGCAAAGGAAACTGAGGCTACAATTCAAACAGGCTCACCAAAATTGGACAATAGAAGATTGGAAAAACGTTGCCTAGTCTGATGAGTCTAGATTTCTGCTGCGACATTCGGATGGTAGGGTCAGAATTTGCCATCAGCAACATGAAATCATGGATCCGTCCTGCCTTGTATCAACAATTTAGGCTGGTGGTGTAATGGTGTGGGGGATATTTTCTTGGCACACTTTGGCTCATTAGTACCAATTGAGCATCTTGTTAATGCCACAGCCTACCTGAGTATTGTTGTTGACCATGTCCATCCCTTTATGACAACAGTGTTCCCATCTTCTGATGGCTACTTCCAGCAGGATAGTGTGCCATGTCATAAATGACAAATCATCTCAGACTGGTTTCTCGAACATGACAATAAGTTACTCAAATGGCCTCCACAGTCACCAGAACTCAATCCAATTGAACACCTTTGGGATGTGGTGGAACGGGAGAATGGCATCATGGATGTGCAGCCTACAAATTTGCAGCAACTGCGTGATGCTATCATATGGACCAAAATCTCTGAGGAATATTTCCAGTACCTTGTTGATTCTATGCCACGAAGGATTAAAGCAGTTCTGAAGGCAACAGGGGGTCCAACCCAATACTAGTAAGGTGTTCCTAATAAACTGGCCAGTGAGTGTATATTTGCCTTGAAATTATTATTACTTACCTTGATACATTTTTTATTTTTACATTTGTATATGTTTGTTGGTAACTCTTACTCTGACAATATTGGGCGTAAAGTTAATGTGAGTTAATATATTTACTAACAATGAACACTACATTTATGAAAGCATTTATTCTTCTTTTTAAACATTAGTAAATGAGAATAAAATCATTTATTATTTATGTTAGCTCATGGTGCATTAACTTATGTTAGCAAGCATGAATTTTATAAAGCCATTAGTAAATGTAGAAATAAAATAACATTAACTATGTGTCCCATATTATAAAAGTGTAACCTGTCAGCAAATGTAAGCTCTTAAAGTATAAAGATTTATTCATAAAATGCTATCATGTCATGTCCCAATGTGATATCTTTTTTTTTAAAAATAAATTGTGATACTTTTGGTATACTTTTTCATAAGTTGAACATAGTTGTGTCTGATTGGACACTTGTATAATCAATAGGCAAGGCAAGGCAAGTTTATTTATATAGCACATTTCATACACAGTGGCAATTCAAAGTGCTTCACATAAACAGGAATAAAAGAAACAAGTATAAGAGAAATCAAAACAAATAATAAAAATGCTAAAAAAATAAAAATAAAATAATAAATAAGCATAAAAACAGATAAAATGTGTTATAAAAGAATTAAAAAGAAGAGAAAAATATAATAGTGCGATCTGTCGGACGTAGCACAGTGCTCATTCAGTAAAGGCACAGCTAAACAGATGTGTTTTCAGTCTTGATTTGAATGTGCCTAATGTTGGAGCACATCTGATCGTTTCTGGAAGCTGATTCCAGCAGCGAGGGGCGTAGTAGCTGAAAGCCGATTCACCCTGCTCTGACTGAACTCTTGGGATTTCTAATCTATTTGATCCTAAAGATCTGAGTGATCTGTTAGGTTTGTATTCAGTGAGCATATCTGTAATGTATTGAGGTCCTAGGCCATTTAGTGATTTATAGACCAGTAATAATACTTTAAAATCTATTCTGAATGTAACTGGGAGCCAGTGTAAAGACCTGAGGACAGGTGTGATGTGCTCTGATTTCCTGGTTCTGGTCAGAATTCTGGCCGCAGCGTTCTGGATGAGCTGCAACTGTCTGACTGTGTTTTTGGGAAGGCCAGTGAGGAGGCCATTACAGTAATCCACCCTGCTGCTGATAAAAGCATGAACAAGTTTCTCTAAGTCCTCACAGAAAACAAAGCATCTAATTCTTGCAATGTTTTTGAGATGATAGTATGCTGATTTAGTAACTGCTTTGATATGACTATTGAAACTCAGATCTGACTCCAGAGCCAATAGTATTTAAGTCAAGTTTAATTGTGCAGGGGCATTTTTAGTGACCTTAGCTTTAATTGTGTGGTAATTTTTTGTCTGAATATAATTTCTCACCCTGATATTTAGTAGAATGGAAGACATTTTATGATGTTTCTGTTTTTCAGATACAACTTCTTCTCCAGAGTCTGATCCTGTAGTTACAACTCGAAAAGCTGCACCCAAAGGTGTCATACTCTAACAACACAAGCATGCATTTGACATCAACATAAATAAACCGCACATTTAGACGTCATTTTTATACTACGAAAAATAGCTGCAATGAAGATGTTTGTTTTGCTGATCAAGCCGTATATGGTTTCTTGGCATACAGGTCAAGGTCAAGTCATTATTGAAGAGCTTGCAATCCTGACACCCCAATATATCGAGCTCTTATGCAACCTCACCGACATACCAAACAACCCTCCATACATGACTGGCTATTGGACTAAAGATGGAGAAGAAATCGAAAACTCTGAAGAAACTATAAATAGAAACAATGCACAGTATATCCTTAAAAAGACGTAAGTGAATGTCTGGTTCAGAACATTATCATGTGGGATTTCTGATAAAAATGTTAAAATAATGTGTAGAAAACTGTTAACCCTTGTGTATTGTTCAAACTATCCTATTGTTATGTTCGGGGCTGTTTTAGCCCCATTGACTTCCATTATAATTACTTTTATTTTTATTGCAAAAGCCTAAAATTGGCTAATTTTACCTCTTCACTACAGGGAAAACCACTAACAATAAAGAAAGCAAGATTATATGGGGTTAATGTCTTTGCAATTACAAAATGTTGTTATAATAGAAGTCAGTGGGGTAAAAAATATGGAAGCTCATACCCGCCACTGAATAAAATAAATAAATAAATACAATGTAAAAAAAAAAATTATAAAGTCAGAATTGTGAGTTATAAAGTCAGAATTGTGAGTTATAAAGTCAGAATTGCGAGTTAAGTCAGAATTACGAGTTATAAAGTCAGAATTGCGAGTTATAAAGTCAGAATTGCGAGTTAAGTCAGAATTGCGAGTTATAAAGTCAGAATTCTGAGTCATAAAGTCAGAATTGCGAGTTATAAAGTCAGAATTCTGAGTCATAAAGTCAGAATTGCGAGTTATAAAGTCAGAATTGCGAGTTAAAAAGTCAGAGTTACGAGTTATTAAGTCAGAATTGCGAGTTAAGTCAGAATTGCGAGTTATAAAGTCAGAATTCTGAGTTATAAAGTCAGAATTGCAAGTTATTAAGTCAGAGTTCCGAGTTATAAAGTCAGAATTGCGAGTTATTAAGTCAGAGTTCCGAGTTATAAAGTCAGAATTGCGAGTTATAAAGTCAGAATTGCGAGTTAAGTCAGAATTGCGAGTTATAAAGTCAGAATTCTGAGTTATAAAGTCAGAATTGCGAGTTATAAAGTCAGAATTGCGAGTTAAAAAGTCAGAGTTACGAGTTATTAAGTCAGAATTGCGAGTTAAGTCAGAATTGCGAGTTATAAAGTCAGAATTCTGAGTTATAAAGTCAGAATTGCGAGTTAAAAAGTCAGAGTTACGAGTTATTAAGTCAGAATTGCGAGTTAAGTCAGAATTGCGAGTTATAAAGTCAGAATTGCGAGTTATAAAGTCAGAATTGCGAGTTATAAAGTCAGAATCTGAGTTATAAAGTCAGAATTGCGAGTTATAAAGTCAGAATTGCGAGTTATAAAGTCAGAATTGCGAGTTATAAAGTCAGAATTGCGAGTTATAAAGTCAGAATTCTGAGTTATAAAGTCAGAATTGCGAGTTATAAAGTCAGAATTGCGAGTTAAAAAGTCAGAGTTACGAGTTATAAAGTCAGAATTGCGAGTTAAAAAGTCAGAGTTACGAGTTATTAAGTCAGAATTGCGAGTTAAGTCAGAATTGCGAGTTATAAAGTCAGAATTCTGAGTTATAAAGTCAGAATTGCGAGTTAAAAAGTCAGAGTTACGAGTTATTAAGTCAGAATTGCGAGTTAAGTCAGAATTGCGAGTTATAAAGTCAGAATTGCGAGTTATAAAGTCAGAATTGCGAGTTATAAAGTCAGAATCTGAGTTATAAAGTCAGAATTCTGAGTTATAAAGTCAGAATTGCAAGTTATTAAGTCAGAGTTCCGAGTTATAAAGTCAGAATTGCGAGTTATAAAGTCAGAATTGCGAGTTATAAAGTCAGAATTGTGAGTTATAAAGTCAGAATTGCGTCTTTATAACTAGTTATTATGTCTTTATAACTCAGAGTTGTGACTTTATAACTCAGATTCTGACTTTATAACTCAGATTCTGACTTTATAACTCAAAATTATTCAAAAATATTTTTTAAATTTTTATTACATTTAAATTTTTTTTAATTCAGTGGCGGGAACGAGCTTTCATAAAAACAGCAACTAACATATCAAAAGGGCAGTAAATTTGCTGTGTTTGAGTGTTTTCCAAAGCAGTTTCCTAAAATATGTGTCAAAATAAGATTTGTCAACAAAAGTCATTCCATTTGCTGAAAGAGAAATTTGTGGCCAAATTAACACTCAAAAAATCCCCCCAGAGTGGATGAAAACATCCTTAACAGCACAAATGGTTAAAATAAATGAGCAATTCAGTAAATTTAGCACAGCTTTCAGTTGTTTAATCCTCTTCAGTTTCAGCATACAGGCCAGAGATCTGGGAAATTATTCGTGTGTCTTCAGAGAAAATGATGCACGAGTGACGTTTATTTTACAAGGTATGTTTATCATTTTAAAGAAACACGAACGTTTTTTTTTTTCGGAAATAGACTCATTTTACAACTTTACAGCATTTAAACAGGTGAGTTTTTACCATATTTATACCATATTTATCATAATGTTGAATCCATTCAGCTGATCTCGGGGTCTGGCGGGAGCACTTGTAGCTCAGTTTAGCATAAATCATTGATACAAGACAGAATATTTAAAATCGCCATAACTCCCCACCCCACATATCCTGATATCTGTGACTACCACAACCCCTGACATCAGCCCACTTAGCGTGATTACTACGGCCGTCACAACCGCCCCATCCCCCGCCCCTCTGTGACTGTGCTGGAATCAGTTACATCTGGCAACACCGGTTGAGGGTAGCGGGACAGTCCTTTGCCTAGAGCGGCAGTTCAGCTTGCTCTGGCCCTGAGCCCAGGGAACATCATTTATCATTTGTGAAAAAAGTGGTTTGTTCCTTTTATATCAACGATGAATTTGGTTTTGATGTATTTTTTTCCTCAAGTTCCTGTGATGAAGGACAAACGGGACAAGCCTGTGGTGAGCTACATTGGAGATTCAGTTGTACTGGAGTGTAAACTCAAACAAATGCCAAACACATGGAACTGGTACAAGGCAAACAACACTGAAAAGGTGCAGTATAGTAGGACATTTGTAACATGTTTCTGTTATTAGTTTTAGATTTTGTTTCTTTTTATAGTAACACTTTACAATAAGGTTCATTACAGTATTTGTTCATGTCACTTAATGTTAGTTAATGACGATACAGTTGTTCATTGTTAGTTCATGTAACTCATTGTGCATTAACTAATGTGCACAAGTATGAATTTGGATTAACATTGTATGTTAATAATCCATTAAGGTGTATACAGTTGAAGTCAGAATTATTAGCCCCCCTTTGATTTTTTTTCTTTTTTAAATATTTCTCAAATGATGTTTAACAGAGCAAGAAAATGTTCACAGTATTTCTGATAATATTTTTTCTTCTAGGGAAAGTCTTATTTGTTTTATTTCAGCTAGAATAAAAGCAGTTTTTTTTAAAGCATTTTAAGGTCATTATTATTAACACCTTTAAGCTATATATTTTTTAGATAGTCTACAGAACAAACTATCGTTATACAATGACTTGCCTAATTACCCTAACCTGCCTAGTTAACCTAATTAACCTAGTTAAGCCTTTAAATGTCACTTTAAGCTGTATAGAAGAGTCTTGAAAAATATCTAGTCAAATATTATTTACTGTCATCATGGCAAAGATAAAATAAATCAGTTATTAAAACTATTATGTTTAGAAATATGTTGAATTTTTTTTTCTTTCGGTTAAACAGAAATTGGGGAAAAAAATAAACAGGGGGGCTAATAATTCTGACTTCAACAATATATATATATATATACCTATATATATATACATATATATGAGCAATATCACACTCGTAGCAGTGCGGTGTGGCTGTATATCGGCACTGGTGGAAGGCGTGTGTTGGTGTTGCCGAGTGCCTTAGTGTCCCACCAGTGACTATATACAGCCACATTACACTGCTACGAGTGTGATATTGCATTTATACAACAGTTTGACGGCACAGTTATGTTTTTAAAAAAGAAAATTAAACACAGAGTCTAAAAACCCTTCTGTATTAACCACTTTCATCTGCAGCTGATGTCAGAACAGCAGAAAGCATTACTAATTTACCGACGCGCTGTCTCTCAGAAAATATAAATATTTAAAATAGGCTCTATCCTTATAAATAAACTGCATAGTTGCAATTTAAACAACTATTCTCGACTAAAAAAAGGCTCAAAAGAACATTATGTTGCCAAATAGCAGCATTATTTGTTACACTGGAGAGTGTCCTCTGCTTGTTGCTGTATGTGGGCGGAATAATACACAAGGGTGAAGGGTGAAGAGCCAGTACGAGTGCTGTTACTGGCAGAATATTGCATGGCTATCAACCAATCAGATTCAAGAACCAGACAGAACTGTTGTATAAATATATATACATGTATATATTATACTATATACATTTTACTATATATATATATATATATATATATATATATATATATATATATATATATATATATATATATACACACACTAGCAGCAGTGGGATATGGCTGTACTGTAAATCGGTACTGGTGGGAAGAATTCTTGAGGCTGAGTGCCGTGGTGTCCCACCAGTGACAATATACAGCCATATCGTACTGCTACGGGTGTTATATTGTGTTTATACAACAGTTCGACTGCATAATAGTGTATATAGAAAGAAAATCAATCATGGAAAGTCTCAAAAAGCTTTTGTATAAGCAATCCTTTTGTACTTTCTTCCGCCATTCATTCACATCTGCAGCTGACGTCAGAACAGCAGACAGCTAACGCACGCCTCCCACCAGTGCTGATACACAGCTATAACTCATTGCTACTCGTGTGATTTTGCTCATATATACATATTTACTTCCACTTTTATTTCATTTTTGAACTTTTTCTCTCTGTTCACAGGAGCTCATCAATGTTACCGCAGACCCTCTGAAGTACAAGATCTTTCTGAATGGAAATGAAACCAAGCTGACTGTGCTGAATCTGACCGAGGCTCAATCTGGAAAGTACATCTGCAGTGCTGAGTTTGACATCAAAGCCAGCGAGTCTCAGGTGGAGCTGAAGGTGTTGTCGTACACTGAGCCTCTCAAACCCTTCGTGGCCATCGTGGCTGAGGTCCTGCTGCTCGTCACACTCATCTGTGTGTGGGAGAAATGCAGCAAACCCAAACACAGCAGCTCTTCTGCAGGTCACACACACTCAACTCTCTACAGTTTACTTAGAGCACGGGTGTCCCAAAGTCGGTCCTGGAGGGCCGGTGTCCTGCATAGTTTAACTCCAACTTTCTTCAACACACCTCCCTGGAAGTATCTAGTATACCTAGAAAGAGTTTGATTAGCTGGTTCAGGTGTGTTTAATTGGGGTTGGAACTAAAATATGCAGGACACCGGCCCTCCAGGACCGACTTTAGACACCCCTGATCTAGAGGTTTCTTTAAGTTTCCATCTGCTAAAATATTTATTTTTTCCATTAGCTTTTTATTTTAATTGTTTTTGTAATTATGTTCTTTTTTTATTACTTATTTTCCATTTATGGTTAGCTTTAATATATATGTACACTACACTACCTGACAAAAGTCTTGTCGCCTATTCAAGTTTTAGGAACAGCAAATAATAAGTTGTCTTCTAGTTGATCATTTGGTGTCAGAAGTGGCTTATATGAAAGGCAAAGGCCTCTAGATTACGCTTATTTTAGCAAAATAAAATATGATCATGCCTTGATTTTGAATTATTTAATTAGGACAGTAAGGTCTGACTTTGCTTAGACAAAAGTCTTGTCACTTAACAGAAATAATGTCCAATATAGAATATAAAGTCATGGTGCAGTGGAAAAAGAATGAATATTGTGAATGACTCCCATGAGCTTGGAGGACTGCATCCACACATCTCTGCAATGACTCAAATCACTTATTAATAAAGTCATCTGGAATGGCAAAGAAAGCGTTCTTGCAGGACTTCCAGAGTTCATCAAGAGTCTTTAGATTCATCTTCAACGCCTCCTCCTTCATCTTACCCCAGATATGCTCAATAATGTTCATTTCAGGTGACTGAGCTGGCCAATCCTGGAGCACTTTGACCTTCTTTGCTTTCAGGAACTTTGATGTGGAGGCTGAAGTATGAGGAGCACTATCCTGCTGAAGAATTTGCCCTCTCCTATGGTTTGTAATGTAATGGCCAGCACAACTGTCTTGATACCTCGGACTGTTGATGTTGTCATCCACTCCGCAGATCTCTCACATATCCCCATACTGAATGTAACCCCAAACCATGATTATTTTTTCACCAAACTTGACTGAGTTCTGTGAGAATCTTGGGTCCATGTGGGTTCAAGCAAGTCTTCTGCAGTATTTGTGATGATTGAGATGCAGTTCAACAGATGATTCATCTGAAAAATCGACCTTCTGACCTCTCCTTTTTCAAATGATGAACTAGAAGTCAAGTTATTATTTGTTCCTCTTACAACTGGGATCAACGACAAGACTTTTGTCATATGGTGTGCGTGTGAATGTATGTATATATATATATATATAATTTATTCGTTTTTCAATTTTGACATGACACATTTTATTTGAGTAATTGAGTATTTATTTATAATTTTGTTATATATTACTATAAGAATATTTCTAATGAGGTTCATGTTCTTTATTTATATATAGATTATATATTTGTATTTTTTTTTTGCTTATTAATGATAGTTTTCTAATTTTTAGTTATACGCTAAGATAACATCTAATTAAAAATATTTGTATTTTAATTTACATAAATATCTTTATAAAAAGAATGTCTAGAATGCAATTCACAAATGAATAATAACACAGGATTTATTCATGTGCAGATGACGATGTGTACTCTGAACAAACCAGCAAACTGTGAGTGTGTTTTCAGATTTTACACTTTAGCGAAATGCTTGATTAAAAAAAATCAGACATCAGTGATGTTTTATTTATCTTTCAGCACTCATGATGAGAGCAATGGAGTGGAAAACAACACAACAAGACAAAGAAAACTGGAGCACTGAGATCTCTCTGTTCTCAGGAGCAGCACTGAATAATACATCGCCTTTATAATCTGGCTCCAATCCAATGAGCAATAATGTTTTGCTAAACCTGTTTAGTAATATAACAAGTATATATATATATATATATATATATATATATATATATATATATATATATATATATATATATATATATATATAATGTATGTATGTTTGTATGTACACATATACATAAACTTATACTGTGTATTCAATATATACATTCTCAATCTTAAGTATTAAAAGTATGAGGGATGTTTTCCTAGCCTCCAGTATAGTGTTATTGAGATCGGTTCAAGTCTGACATTTTTCTGTTTGTCACATTGTTAATTTTGAACTATTTGAATACTCATGCATATTTAATTTTTCAATATAATGAAAGAAAATGTCTAAAATACGCTTGTAAGTGCTTCTTTTATCAAATTTTATTAATTTATGTTAATGTAATCAAGACAGAGTATAATAAAACATATTAATCACATTCACTATATTTCCCAGCTGATTAATGAATTATAATGATATTAACAATTGTTCAAAAATGTTTTGGGCTATATGCAAATGAGGCATTATTTAACTAACAATTGGCAGAAAACTATGATTGTATGTTTAATATGCAAATGACTTGCCAAAAAAAAAATCATATTTACATGCATATTTAGTACGCAAATGAGGCATTGTTTAATTAAATATGCACTCATTTGTATACATTTCTCGAAAAAAAAATATCTAAACACTGGATGGAGACTTTTTTTCTTCATTTTTTGACAAAATAATTAATTATATTCACTATCTTCCACAGCTGAAGATTATAATGATTATTTTAAGAATTGCCCCCCCAAAAATGTTTGATGGTATGTTTAATATGCAAATGAGTTGCCAAAAATTTGATTGTATGCTTAATATGCAAATGACTTGACCAAAAAATATGATTGTTTGTTACATATGCAAATGACTTGCCAAAAAATTCGATTGTATGCTTAATATGCAAATGACTTGACCAAAAAAATATGATTGTTTGTTACATATGCAAATGACTTGCAAAAAAATTGATAATTGTTTGTTTAATATGCAAATGACTTGCCAAAAAATGCATGATTGCATATTTGATATGCAAATGATGCATTATTTAATCAAATATGCACTCATTTGCATACATTTCTAGAAAAACAAATCTAAACGAAGATATAAAATCCTTTTTTTCTTCACTTTTTGACAAAATATTTAATCATATTCACCATCTTCCACAGCTGATTGATTAATTATAATGATTTTATTAAGAATTTGCCAAAAATATGATTGTACGTTTAATATGCAAAAGACTTGCCAAAAATGCACGATTGCATGTTTAATATGCAAATGAGGTATTATTTTATTAAAAAATCCCTTATTTGCATTCATTAAAAAAAAGGCTGTATAAAATATTGCAATGCATATAAATATAAACGATGCAATATGTCAAACCTTTAACCGAGAGAATAACATTTTAAAAAAAAGTAAAATAATAAATAAAACAAGAGAAAACCACAGACTTGGCAACCCTGTAAGTAGGAGTCTGCAACAGCTGTGTGTGTGTGTGTGCGTGTGTGTGCGTGTGTTTGTGTGTTAGTCTTCTTGCTTGTCAAAAATGAATCATACTACATAAACCATAGATAAAACTTCCCCCAACTAGAATTATTTATTTTCAAAAAGCAAATTAAGTAAATCTCAAACATTTCTTCCCCAAATATTTGTTTATTTTATGTTTATCACAAGAGACATTCAAACATGGCTAAAATATGATAGACTAAAATAATATTAATATACATGTTGATGCATAGACGACACATTTATTATTAGGACAGAGTAAAAAGCAAAAGACATTTCGGTAACACCCTACTTTAAAGGGAATAGGTCAATAGAGTCTGAATATACAGTTCCTGGTCGATATGCAGCGACACTGAAAAAGGATTTTTAACCATGATAATTATGTTTGTCATCAAATATTTTGATATTTATATATAATCACACACAAAAAAACTATGTAAAATCCAATTTTCCAACTTTTAAGGACAGTCCACCTCCGCGACTACTTGATAATCATTTATAGAATCATTTTTCCCACCCTAAAGTAACACCCAATCTCTATGCATTTCTTTAATGGAAAACAAAAATAATATTGCAGTGTTTTTGTGTGTGTGTCTACACTGTAAAAAATATGTTTTGCTGCTTGTTCAAACTATTTATTTAAAGGTGCAGTATGTAAGTTTGACACCCAGTGGTTAAACTAGGTATTGCACCCCTTGTTCAAAACACATGCAAGCGCGGGTTGCCAGATTGACGACATCAACAGAATTGTGCCTGACTGTCGAGCCTAAAGTCTGATTTAAGGCTGATTTAAACCGTGTAAACCTTAAATAAAAGCAATGGCACAAGACATAAGAATATTTTCCATATTAAAAAGACATTTTGTCCTAATCAACACCTGAAATATATAGAAACGGCTTCTATTTCTTGCAGCTGAACAACAGAAAACTATGAAAACGATCACCTCAGGTACACCTCATGTGCTTTATTCATTGTTTAATGCTAATAATGTGAGTTTGAATGCCATTTTACCTGACATTTATTGTCATACTACTGAAAGCAGCAGCAGATAGTTCACCTCAGATCTGGAAAATAAAATAAACCATTTGAAATGGAACTTTAGAACTGTGGAATAACGCAAACCAACACATATCAGTGATTCAGCGTCTACATTTAATAATGTTAAAAAGGGTTAATATGTATCAATTAGATTATAAACCTTACTATTTCCCTGGAGTGCAGTGAGTGCACTATTCTATGCTTCTGAATGGGTCCTTTCTGGGTTTCTGGGTCCTTCGTCTGGTCAAAACAGCCAAATTTTTTATCACTGCAAATCTCTTCACGTAGCGTGTTGTTAGGACACGGAGTTACAATGTAACCTGCTCACCTAATGTTTACGTTGGTAATGTTTATATTATTTGCTAATTAATAACCTCATGTGGAACTCTCAATATGAGTCTCATTTTGGAGTCTGCTACTGTCCACCGGAGGTCGAATTTCGGTCACGAACACATACTTTGAGAGCCTTCATGACTGAATGAATAAAATACTCTGTTTTCTCCTAAGGCAACTCGGGTGCTGAAATATAATTGGCTAACCTGGCAGTGGCCAGATTAAATGATCAAAACAAAGACGGATGTTCCGGCACGTAACACACTTTCAAAGCAGAATATCTGACTTCAGCACTGTTTTCCAGATAATCAAGAATGTTCACTGAGCATGTTTCTTAAATATCTGCAAACACATGAAAGTATTTTTATTCTTTAGAAGAGTCTAAAACTTACATACAGCACCTTTAAAATTAAAATTCTTGCGATTTTCTTTTTTGGGACAACTTAATTGTTTCATGTTCAAGCCACTTAATTTTGTTAACTTAATCGATTTGCGTTCGGACAACATGAATGAATTGTATGGATGCCAACATTTTTTTTTACAGTGTAATCTACTATTAAAGTCTGTGACATCCAAACTGTTTGAAATATCTCTTCTGTATGTTCTAAATAAGAAAGGCAAGGTATTAAACAACATGAAGATGCGTAAATGAACACCGTTTTACAAACATAACCATTGGAAAAACTGACGACATTTCTGCAAAATGATAATATCCAATATAACAACATCTACAAAGTGAAATGCAGAGTTAAATCTACACTAAACCCTATCCCAAACCTAAAAAGCCATATAAAGAAGCGTTTTCTGAAGCAGCCGTGATTTTTAAGTTAGCTTCTAAAAGCATTTGATCTCTCTTTTTCAAGTTTATTGTCAAAAAACGATGATTATGTGATGTAAATATCAAAATGTAGTGGTTTAGAAATACACTGTGGTATGTTTTGAAGACATAACATCACAGTAAACACACACACACGCACAAATAAATTAATAAATTAAATTAGTAATCAATAATTGGTGATGTAATCAAACTTATTAAGAAGAGTTTACAGTAATGTTTCTTGACATTAGTGTTCATTTCAGCAACAGACTACAGTGAATTGTTCATATAAACGCATCTTTGGAGTTTTGCAAAAATGTAGGCATGTTTTTCCAATTAGCGGTCATTATTTTGAGGGTAAACTGACCATTTCAGCCAGATGTTAAACACTATTTGTCTTATAGTGTTATTTATAAAATAAATGGGTTATAAATGTACGAGGAACACCCAGAACTATGGCTCTATATCTAAAATAAACATTATTTATAGCCCCTAAGGCACTCTCAAATGAGGGAAAAAGGCAAAGGTCTCACGCGGAAGATATAATAAAACATTTAAGTGAGCAGACATCGGGGAAAAAAGAAAGAGAAACATGACAGGAAGATTTGAGATGGGTTTTGTATTCACATCCATTTGACAGTCACTGAGTCTTCAAACATCCATCCAGATGTGCTCACCTTAACTGTAAAAAACAAAAAGGTTTAGACGTTAATGCAGGAAATATAGTTTCACTTGATTTAGTCATGGCACAACTAAGACCTTCTTCTTGCTATTTTACTGTAATCCTCTAACTGAATAAAAATTGGGCTGTTTCTAATAAAATTTTTAAGTTTTTGTAAGATTGTTGTGTGTGTGTGAGTGTGTGTTATGGATTCCAGTATTGTTGGTCAGTCTCCACATGTAGTGGAGTAATTAGTTAATTCTAGATATGGACAATATTTTTGAAGCAACAAAGGTTTAAAGTTGTAAAATCATGTATTGGTATCAAATCAGAATGTAAAAACTAACTAATTAACGTACGAACGACTGAACTAACTAACTTACAAACTGACTAATTTACGAACGAACGAACTAATTAACTAACCAACTAACTAACTAACTAACTAGCTAGCTAGCTAGCTAACTAACTAACAACTAACTAACTAACTAACTAACTAACTAACTAACTAACTAACTAACTAACTAACTAACTAACGTATGAACAAATGAATTAACTGATGTAAGAGTGAATTAACTAACTACAAATTAACTAACTAGCATACGAACGAATGAATGAACTAACTAACTAACTAACTAATGTATGAGCGAATAAACAAACTAACTAATGTACGAGCGAATGAACTAACTAACTTACGAACTAATGAACTTACTAATAAACTACTAATGAAGAAACTAACATACGAATAAACGACTGAACTTACTTATGAACTAACTAACAATGAACGAATGACCTAACTAACTAACAATCCAACTGATTTACGAATGACCAAACTAACTAATGAACTACTAACTTACGAACGTAAAAACGAATGAACAAACTAACTAAATAACTTACGAACTAACTAAGGAACTTACTAGCTGACTAACTTACTAAATAACGAACAAACTCATTCATTCATTTTTTCGGCTTAGTCCCTTTATTAATTTAGGGTCGCCACAACGGAATGAACCGCCAACTTATACAGCATATGTTTTTTATGCAGCGGATGCCCTTCCAGCTGCAACCCATCTCCGGGAAACATGAATACACACTCATCCACACTCATACACTACGGACAATTTAGCCTACCCAATTCACCTATAACACATGTCTTTGGACTGTGGGGGAAACCGGAGCACCCGGAGGAAACCGACGCGAAAGCGGGGAGAACATGCAAACTTCACACAGAAACACAGAGGCTTGAACCAGCGACCTTCTTGCTTGTGACAGCACTACCTACTGCGCCACCACATCACCTACGAACAAACTAATTAACTAAATAACTAACAAATTTACTAATGAGGTTTAAAGTTGAAAAAGCATGTACTGATAGCAAATACATTTTCAGAATAACAAACTTACTAACGTACAAACTAACTAACTTGCGAATGAACGACCAAACTAACTAACTTATGAACTAACTAACAAACAAACTAACTAACTTGCGAATGAACGACCGAACTAACTAACTTCTGAACTAACTAACGAACAAACAAACTTACTTATGAACGTATGAATGACTAACTAACTGACTTTTGAATGACCAAATTAACTAACTTACAAATAAACAAATTAACTAATGAAACAAACGTACAAACGAATGACCAAACTAACTAATTTACAAACTAACTAAGGAACAAACTAACTAACTGACTAAGTAACTAAATTACAAACAAACTAACTAACAAATTTACTAATTAACTAAATTAGGAACTTACTAATGAGGTTTAAAGTTGAAAAATCATGTCCTGACATCAAATAAATTTTCAGAATGTAAGAACTAACTAACTAACGTAGGAATGACTGAACTAACTAAATTACGAACAAACAAACTAACTTTCAAACTATCTAACGAATGTACGAACAGCTGAATTAACTTACAAACTAACTAACAAATGAACAACTGAACTTACTTATGAACTAACTTACTAACCAACTAACTTACGAACACATGACAAAACTAACTGACTTATGAATTACCTAACTAACTAACTAACTAACTAACTAACTAACTAACAAACTTTCTTACGAACTTACTAACGAACTTATGAACGACTGAACTAAGTAAATAACTAACTAACTTATAAACGAACAAATTAATGAACTTACTAACTACTTAACTAACAAACGAAGTAACTAAATAACAAACAAACTAAACAACTAACAAACAACCTAAATAAACAAACTAACTAACTAACCCTGTAAGTCTTTCAACAGGGAGGTCTCTGTGTAGTATTTGACAAAATACTGTAAAAGTGTGTCATTTTTATTTGAGTGTTACCGTGGCTTTAGGTGGTATGTTGGGTTTTTGTGCGAGAACTGGTTTCTTCATTAGGCCGGGTTTGGAGCTGGGTTTTGGGGAGGCTGGAGATGCTTTCAGGCCATTGTCTTCAGACAGCTGTTCTACAGGAACTCCTGCTATTTCATAGTGTTTCTTTCTGAGTTCACCCAAACGCAGACGCTCATTCTCCAACATCGTCTCAAGCTCCAAAACCTTCACCTGCAAAAGGACATTAAAAGCAGGATCAATTATATGCATCATCCCATGATTCCACACTCAGTCACGGCATCATCAAAATACACCATTGTTTGTTGTAAATATGCGCCCTCTAGTGGTGACAATTACAAACTGTGCCTTTAAATTGTAATAATCCTTCATAATGTTCTGTCAAAACATACCTGTGATTCCATTTCTTCTTTTTTGAGCTTAATTAGAGAAAGTCCAGAGAAGTCCATGGTGTCTAAACATGCATATGAGGGGAAAACAAACTGTTACAAATACTCACAGCATCACTTGTTATTTCTTATTGAGGTGAAAGATATAAACCAAAAGCCCTCTATGGCATCACACTGACCCTTATCCTCGACCTGGTCCTGCCCTGTCTTGGTGGACGCCACCACTTTAGCAGCCATCTCATTAACATGACGAGAGGCCTGCTGGAGATTGCCAAGCTTTTTACTGCCGCGGTCAGCTTTCACCTACAGAGGGAAAGGAGAAGACCTTTATTCAGATATTCATTAAACATTCAGCTAATGGTACCCCTGAGAAAATATTGTATACTGTCAGACAGAAGCCCACAGACTTTGATTATAATTGAGGCTCTTTTCTTGACATGTTAACTATGTTAGACTTTAATAATTGACTATTTCATATAATAACTGTATAATATAATACTTGATAATAATAATATCATATAATTTATAATATATTATTTTATTGTTTTTTTTAAATTAAATGTTTAATCACATTTTTAAATGTAATTTATTTGTGCATCATTTCTGGACACTATTGTTTTTATTTATTATTACCATCAACCATTGCAACTATCTTTATATAACATCCAAATGATAAATGTTTTGACAACATTTGTGACAATTATACCATGTATGCAAGGGGTTGGGGGTTGTATTTTTTATTATTATTGTTATTATTATTTTTTCTTTTGCTAATTGTTTAAAAAAGTGCAGATACTCTTTGTATTCCCACATTCTACATAATGTTATGTATTTTTTCAATACACAATAAAAAAAAAAGAATTTGGTTGTACAGCAATAAACAAATTATTTATATTAATTGTCATGTGATAATTCGCAAACTAACAAAAAAAAACTATAGTAATTATTTTAGAATGTATAATAATGTATTTTCTTTAACTGTATAATAACAATGTGGGTAATGAAGTATGGGGAAATGTAAAAGTGGGTCTTTTCATCGCTCTGTTTAAACATCTATATTGATCTACACTGTATATACAGTAGTTAACATCCTTCCATCAAAGTTGTCCTAAAACACCCATTCTTGTCTTAGGACAATTTCGAAAAGCGTTTTTGATCCATTTCAAATATACTACTGTATATATTTACATATATAAATGTAAAAATATGAATAAATCTGGACCCACAGCTCACTCAATAGTGTTTAGCTCCCAGTTTAATGGCACAATGAAATAAAATGAACATTATTTCAATGTAATTCTCAGAATTCTTCTTGGTTGCCAGTACTATGCAAATTAAACGTATGCACCATTTCCTGGACTGACAATTTGCTGATTTGTGATTCATTCTGTGGATGCACACAAATGCCTTCCATTCCAGTGACAAGAGAAGATAAAAATGCATCATAACTTACTAAAGCTGAAGCATTTGACTTGGTGGAAGGGATAAATCATTTTATATAAATGGTAAATAAAAATGTGAAAAATGTTGAGATATTCCTTGAATCCAGCAAGATTTGTCTAGGAAATATTGTTATGTGTGTGAGTTAACCTGATTAACTCAAAAAGTACAGAACATATTATTCAATTTACAATTACAATGAGAAGCAAAAGAGATTGCAGTTGTAACTGAACGCACTGTAGTGTTTTTCTTCTGTTGAACACAAAGGAAAATACATTATAAGGAAGAAAGTGGTGAAAAAAACTATTGATTTCCATAGTATCTTTTTGTCTACTATGGATGTCAGTGGGTGCTTTATCCAACATTCTTCAGAATATCTTCTTTTTTTATCAACAGAAAAAAGAAACTCATAATTTGTTCTGAAGCAATTGAAGGTAAGTGGGGAGGAAATGTTCAGTTCTAGGTGAACTGGCATCTGTTTTTTTGCCTGATTGTTTCTCTGATTCATCGCTCTAAAAGATATACGATAAATGATATAAAAGTGAAACCTTGGAGGCTGCAACAAGCTGTGCAGTACTAGCAGCGATCTCGTGAGAGCAGACGATCAACTCTTCATATTTCCCTGTGTGCAACACCACTTTATCAGCAGAATCACTGTTGGAAGGTGAAAGCAAAGTTGTGTTAGCAAAACAATGAACTAACCATAAAATTACATAGTCAAATCTTTATAATAAAAGAAGTTGAATGTTAAAATGAATGTTCAGAAGAATGTAAGACATCAGAAAACAACAACTACAAAAATGAATAAATATAAATAAGCACAATGCAAAAACTGATTTTCTTATTCAGAGCTTTTGTCTTGTTTCTAGTCCAAATATTAAAAAACTCTTAAGAAAAGGATTTTCTAGACGAGCTAAAAATAAGTTGTTTTCAGAAATGAGTCAAAATTAAGTGAGTTTTTACTTAAAACAAGCAAAGCAATCAGCCAATGGGGTGAGAAAAATAATCTTGTTTTGGCTTTGATTTAAAGGGCACCTATGGTAAAAAACCTACTTTTCAAGCTGTTTAGATTAGATTAGATTCAACTTTATTGTTATTACACATGTACAAGTACAAGGCAACGAGACAGACATATGTGCATGTATGGTGTATAGACCGTCATATTGGGGTGATATAAGCACACCCAGTGCTTTTTTTCAATTTAACAACATAAAAAACGCTGGACCAATTGGAGCGGTTTTCAGATCGACCGCAACTTTACGTAGGAGTGCGGTCCCCCCGCCCACCAATATTGATTGACAGGCGCGTCATCATATCCTCAGTTTGTTGATTCACGTCAGCCATTTTCAGCGTGAGTCGTAGCAAAAAAGCACTAGGGTGAACACTAAAGGAACACCCTTGCTCTATTTTCAGATGCAAGGCTCATTGGGCTCAACACAAGAGCAATATTCTCCACATTATCGCTCTAATCGGAATTATTGGTTGTATCTTTAGGTAGGTTTGCAAACATGTGTACTTCTCATTGAGTCTACCTTATACTTCAGCCGTTTGCATTTCTCGCGATCCCAGAAGCTCCCTGTGATCTTAACTAGCATGCGTTTTGAATTCTAAACATAGGTTTCTATCAGGGTACACTTAAGTCGACGGCTGGGCGCCGCGGACCGCTGCAGAAACCTATATTTAGAATTCAAAAATGCGTGGCGCGACGAATCGGGACACGTCATGTCTCTGCCGCACTACAGAGAGTGTCTGGTGTGCCGTGTCGCGGCTTTGAGCGGCGCATCCAGTGCCTCAGTCAAAGTTAATTCAGTGTGCGTGGTTATTAGTTTCTGTGTACAAGCTCGGCACTTGAAACTAGCACACAGTTGGCTGTAAAACTGTACAAAGACACAAATGATTTTGTACTCTCTGCTTGGTCTGTGTCCGAGTCGTACATGTACGACTGAATGCGGATCCTCTCCTCTCAGTCTGCCTGTCTGTGTTGCAAACACAGAACGGGTGAGCTCATGGCCCCGCCCCCTTTGTTACGTTGGGCGGGAAGCCGAAACTAGTCTACATGTGAAGCAACACACCCCTAAATCAGCGAACTGTGGACACGCCCCCAACATGACACTTTTTAACACATTATAATAAAAACATCTGAATTGTGTTTTAAACTGAACCTAAACTGGCACACTCAGAAGAACCATAATATTAATATTAAATCATAAAAAAACAGGTAAACTATGTTCCCTTTAAGCTAATTTTTTTCTTACCCCTGTGGCAAACTATTAACACAGGTATTACCACAAAAGAACTGTTAATTAACAGGTATTTTACATCTCTCCAGATAAAGATCATTGTCTGATAACATTACAAACAAGGCATTGCAAAAGTATAGGTTTTAATGAGCTCTTAAACATGTATTAATACATACACCATCTGTGTCGCCCCCCATCCCACAGCTTTGGATGCAGAAATGAGACCCTCGGTCCAGCGAGAATTACGCGCATAAAACTCTCTCACTGAAGCTGCGCCCTACAAAAAAACAACAACAGTGCATGTTGTAACATCACACAGGTAACAAGCTAACACAATCACATATATGGTCATATTTTTCTATAGAAATTACACATGCTCAAGAGGCCAGTAAGTTCCGTAATGCTGGGTACATACTAGTGGTGTAACCAATCACAAATTCTACGGTTCAGACCACATTACGGTTTTTGAGTCATGGATCGAACCATTTTTTGGATCAGCAAAAAGAAGAGGCGACAAATGTACTTGCTTTCCATTTATTACCAATACAATAATGGTTTTAACAAACATATATTAGAACCTGTACTTTTAATAAAAATATAATCAAGAAATAACCAGCTGGTTAAAAAAAAGAAATTATTCAATACTGTGATGTTGCTGATAATGCTAAATGTATAAATCTAACATTATAATCTTGTACAACAACACATCTTACATTTTTTTTTTGTCTTATTTTCAATTAATAATCCAAAAACTTCATGTTTCACTACTAGACATATACATTTTGAAGAATTATTCAGTGACACATTTTTGATGGCTGGTTGCCACCTATTGGTTAAACAATGTAATTGCAACAACTTTCATTTTGAGCGTCAAGTTGCATTAAACGTTGATTTTAATCTTTATCATAAACGTTAGTGTTTATATCTGAACTATAAACTGTTATCCCAGTACTTCTGTGTCATTTGATTGTACCTAAGAAATAAAACTGGCTGAAAAGACTAAAGACTGAATCTCTTTCTCTGTCAATTGCAGATTTGAATGCAGCGCATCGAAGAATTAATAAACATATGTTAATCATCTTTTATAATTTAGGTTATAATTTAGGTTTGTGCGTGGGTGTTTGAACTGAAATCCCAATCTTTTGAAGATGAATTGTGCAGCTTTACAGTGAATGCATTAATGCAGACTAAACAAGTGACATAAAAAAACATTTAATAACTTAAGTAAGCATTTAGGTGCCACCACAGCTTCTTCCTTCAAAATTATATTTCACAGGAAAGAAAAAAAAGCTTTCATACAGTCGATCTCTCTGCGATCATTACAAATTTTATGATTAATCTAAAAGTAAATGTTAAAAAAAGTAATTAAAAAAGTAATGTTTTGGACTGTCGGAATTTCTTTGTATTGATGTAGACATGAATAAGTGAATGATGATAACTGATGTGCATTTTTTCCTGTGAAAGAATGTTTTTGAAAGTGAAGGTAAATCTTTCTTGTGTGGTTAATTATGGTATATTGAAATGAAAATGAGATCGAGTGGCCGTCTAGCTAATGATGCAATGTGATTGATTGTGGGACAAAAGGGTGGAGTATGAGCAGTGGTGTAGTCCAAAAAAAAAAGGTGGTGTACTATTACACCCGAACCAAATTTTAAATGAAATTGGGCAAAGAAACGATGAAAGTCAATGTTTCTTTGATTCATTAGCTATATATATATATATATATATATATATATATATATATATATATAATATATATATATATATATATATATATATATACATACATACATACATAGATATATACATTTTTAAGTAAGAATTTAAAATAATACACTAAAATTAGGGACGTTTAATCAGAAAAATAAGTGAGTATACCAAGGGTATGTGCAATTATTGATCCTCAGAAGTGGTAATACCCAAACAGCTTGTGGAAAAAAGTAGGCATACTGAGTATACGTGCATATAGCAAGGATTACACCACTGAGTAGGAGGATTGTGTCACACACTGAGGAAGGCATTGTGCTGAAACGTTTGTGTTTTGTATCACACGAAGAATGTAATATAAAAACTGTACAAAGCAATTATTTAATGAGTGCGAATCATGACCTTCTGAATAATCTAAAGGTAAAGAAAAAGTTATTCATCTGCAGGTCACGCGTGTTCTGAACTGTGGGTTGTGATCTGAATCAACTGTGATCACACCTCTAGTACATACTAAAATACTAAAAGATACTAAAAGATTTTCAAAATGTTAGCGATCATAAACATGAGGACAATCGTATAGTGTGTGGCCTGCCGCAATGTGACAAAGAAGACTTGAGAACAAATATGGCGAACGATAAGCTGGAGGAAACCATGACAGTCTTTGGAATGATTTTATTTTATTGGCTCAAATCCAGCCAAATTCTCCTGAGGTGTTTACTCAGTATTATATAACAAATTGAAACTTAAAAGTACAATTTGACCAAGGATTTAGTATTAACAATACTTTACCCTTCCACCTTCCACAATCTCCTTCTGCAGGTCTGTGGATGCCAACACCAGAAGACGAATGGCCTGCAGGATATTAACATTCACACAATTACACCATTGATAAACAGTGATACTTTATTTTGCAGTGCCCTTGTGTTATATGCAATTATTAGTACAGTAAATTATGCATAATTACAAGCAAGCAAATAGCCCAAATGCCAACACTGAGTCTAATCCAGTACAGTAAGTACGTACTGTAGAAACTCAAATGTTGAATTTTAGCATCAATGATTCAGTATGTGCTAATCTTACCTTCATCAGGTCAGTGCAGCTGTTCAGGATCCTTGGAGAAAAATATTAAAAGACAAGATGCATTTTTATAGGCACATGCAAAAACTCAATAACTCCTAATAACTTATATATAACACACAATAACATTAATAATTAACTAACTCATATATTATATTATGTATATATTATATATATATATATTAAAATAGTGACACTTGTTTTTAACAATTAAAAAATTTATAATATTAAACAACAACAACAACACTGACCTTTCATTGACCTCCAGCTGGACCCCTGTTGCGTCTTTTCTGGTCTGACTCATCATTTCCTATAGAGCCAAACAATTAAAATTAAGATCAAAATAATGCAATATATACTGTATATTCAATAAATAGAGACATTTCAAAAACCATGTGTTAAGCTTTAGCTTATTAATCCATTAAGATGTTCACAGATCATTTATTTTTGACATTTAATACCTAATTATATAGTACATTGTTTTCTATTATATTCAGGATTCTTACATACATACAAACATTCAAAGTATATATATGTGTGTATATGCAACCGTTCTGTCTGGTTCTCGAAGCCATATATATATATGTGTTTATTGCAACCGTTCTGTCTGGTTCTCGAACCCATATATATATATGTTTATGCAACCGTTCTGTCTGGTTCTCGAAGCCTCCTTATCCTTCTGACAGCAGATCATTGACAGCAGATCATTAAACTTACTACAGTTTGACAAATATTGCAGCTGTTGGACAACATAATGCACTTTTGAGGCTTTTTTTTGGTGAGAATGTAGTTGTTTAGGTTGCAACTATGCAGTTTATTTAAGGATAGTGCCTATTTTTAATATTTATAATTTCAGAAATATAGCGCACATTGGCATCCATTAGCCTGACATTGAGCAGAGCAAAGACGGTTGGCGTTGTCCATCCACAAGATGGCGACAGAGACTGCATAATAACACTTTAGAGGAGAAAAGATCTGCGTAATTTCAAACTCCCACCAGTGCCGATATACAGCCATATCGCACAGCTACAAGTGTGATATTGCTCATATAAACTAAAATTAATTTCAGTCTTAACCTGAACCTGGTAAAGTCCAGATCGCATACATGGCTGGCCGGAGGTGCGATATGTACATCAATTATAGTAACATTTTTTATGACACTGTATAACAATAATTAATATTTTTTACAGTACTGTGACAGTTGGGTTTAGGGTTGGGGTGGAGGTAGGCCTTAAAAAATACAATTTATTGGGTAATTTAATAAATAGCATAAATAATACTTGGTACAACTACTGTTTTTACATTACTGTGACGGTTGGGTTTAGGGTTGAGGTGGGGGTAGGCGTTATTAAAATACAATAAATGGGAAATTTAATAAATAATATAAATAATTCTCTTTAACTTCCAGCCGCAACCATATCCGATTTAGCAACAACCCCTGAATCTGGCTTTAAACAACTTAAAGATGCCTTTAAAATGGAAAATAATAATAGCTACCAGTTTCCAACATTCTTTAAAACATCTTATATGGTGTTTAAAAGAAAGAAACTCTGGCTTGAAACAAGTGGAACATTAGATGGCACAGATTTTCTGTGACAAATACTTTTCTACTCACATCTATTCTCCTAACAGCCTCCTCAATAGCAGCAGAGGTAGCAGCCATTTCTTTATCCACCATATCTCCCAGCTCATCCTTGCCGACATCTATACCTTTTGGCCTTAGATCCTGGAAGTAACATACAAGCAGCGACAGCCTTGAGTAAACTAATGATTGCAATATTAGTATTTAAATAACTATTTAAATTACAAAAACCGTGTCCTACCTTGCCTATTCTAAGAATCTTCTGCACCGCTGCTTGGATGGCGGTAGGATCAGCCCCCCTTAGAGATGCTTTGGATTTAAGATTCTTAAGATACTGCAGACTCTGGGTGGCGCAACTCTTACACTGCTCAGTCAAACCTGTAGACAGACATGCGTTTCAAACTAAATTTAGGATTCATTAAGATGTTTTTAAAAATGTGTTATTAGTTCCACATGGATCAACTGTGATCCATTGCACCCCTACACACAGGCATATAATATAATATAATATAATATAATATAATATAATATAATATAATATAATATAATATAATATAATATAATATAATATAATATAATATAATATAATATAATATAATATAATATAATATAATATTAAATAATATAATATTAAATAATATAATAATAATATTATTAATAATATAATAATAATATAATATAATATTAAATAATATAATATAATATAATATTAAATAATATAATATAATATAATATAATATTAATATAATATAATATAATATAATATAATATAATATAATATAATAAATTATAATAAAATTCAATTCAATTCAATTTAATAAATATAAAATAATAAAATATAATATAATATAATATAATATAATATAATAAAATAAAATAATAAAATAAAATATGCGACAATATTATATTGCGTTTTCCACAAGGTGCGTGCATTATGAGTTTGTGCTCTTACGATCAGCATGGTCAGTAGGGGCCATGTGTGCCGTCGCACTTCCGTTGACTATTGTGTCGGCAGCAAGATGAGAAAACATAGTGAGAGCCCTAACCAGACCCCCAGCATCTGAATCAAAAACAAAGAAAACATTAAATGACATACAAGCGTAAAAAATAATTTGCAAGCATCATTAAGCGAGAAAAGAGACAGAACATACCCTTCATACTCTTCACATACTCAGAGTGGCCTGCCTGCACCTTCTCTACAGAGCCCAGCGTGGCCTCAGCCCGGCTGATGAGGTAATCTAATGACAGACAATATGTTTTATTACAATCAGACAGATGCAAATGGTTCAAATGTTATAATGAGAAATATGCAAGGGGACTTTTCATTTTAAATATGCCTGCTCAATTGCTTCCGGTGAACGGTCATGACATTATAAACTCGCCACGTTTAAGAACTGGTTTGTTTAAAATTCACTGATCTTCACTGCCTGATAGATGTACGACATAAAGTGGGGTTCATACTGGACAAGAAACTCAGTATTAAATTCTATTGTTCCGCACTATGGGCCCTTTCATACACTTGGCGCAATAAGGTGCAGGACGTTTTTGGTGCTATTTTCAGATGAGCGCAACCCTAATTTTCACATTTTGCACCACGTTGTTAAAATAGCAAATTCATTTGTGCCACTTTGTGGATTCATGGGTGTGCTGGTCTAAAAAGGAGGTGTGTTAAGGTGCATTGTTGGCACATTGCTATTTTGAGAAACTGAAATAGACGGCGCCACTAACCAAGTAAAAGCTGCGCTAAAGTCCAGCGCAGAGCGTATTAGTTATGCACCTATGCAGATCCAAAGCGCTTACAGGTTGCTTAATACACACAGGATGTACAGCAATACACAAATATCTTTACATATGAACAAACTTAAAGGATTAAAATGTTACTAAAAATATTATTTTCTACTTAAATATAATAACCACTACCTGCATGTCTTCACCTCGGAGGGCTTTTTTCAGTTTATCCATGACAATTTGCATTTGTATAATGTTTTTATTAGGAGCAGTAGTAGTATCATTTATTATATGCATATTTATATTTGTTTTAATAAAAACATGTTTAGATTTGTCCACCTGTGGGTTGTGGAGACGTCTGCATCAACATATGGAGCATAAGAACAGGACGCGTGTTTGGCTATAACTCAGTTTTCTGACCACACTTCGTTATTATTGTTCATTTATTCGTCTGCTTGAAATTAGAACTCAATTTAGAAATAGTTTTGAAACAAATCTTTCCGCTTAACAAACAAAGCTAAATATGTAGGCTAATGGAGGTCTTCAGTTGAGTGCGCACAACACTGTTTTCTCATCCACGAAAGTAAAGTAGTAAAATAAAGAGTAAAAGTAAATTAAAGAGAAAGTAAAGAGGCCGAATGGAGGAGGCTCGCGCTTTTCCTCATGCAGATTGTATGTTTAAATGTTTTCTCGCTAGTAAAATGTTCAGTTTTTCACAAAGTCCGCCATGAGAATAGCTAATGCACCATGGCGTGATGCAACTGACTCTTAACGGGAGCGGGAGATTCTGATTGGTTTAATGCATGTTATGCTCAAAACACACCCATAACTCATTAAGAGAACAGGAACAACCCTGTTAGACCATGCGGCGGGCGCAGAGCGTATTTTGTGCCTAGATCGTTAAAATTGAGCCCTATGTCTCGTAAAATATGGAACTTCATTTTACCACAATATTTTCAATGGAGACTTTTCACATTTCTGGGTTTCTCAGTAGTGAAAGTTGCCATAGTTGGGTAAACTCCCAGCAGGCACAGGACATCAACATGACGTCATATTGACATTGTACCCCAAAGTCGTGGGACGTTGCATTTTGGGTGGAAATGAAAATCGGGTTGACGTCAGAACTTAACGTCAGTGTTCAATGTCGAACAGATGGTGGATTTTGGTCACTTTACAATGCAACCTAAAAACAACCAAATATCAACATCTAATGATGTTACAGCTTGACTTTGTGTGGATGTTGCCACAATGACGTCTATCAGACGTTGGATTTTGGTTGCCATACCTGACAAATAATTGTCAGTATTTGACGTCAATATGACGTTGTTTAAGATGTTTACTTGACTTTTGATTTTGGTCACTTTTTACAACATAACCTGAAAACAACCAAATATCAACTTCATTTGATTTCATTATTGGACATCAAAATAACTTTGTCCTCAGACGCTGGCTAGACACTGAATTTTGGTCACTCGACATCACAACCTAAATCTTACCTAATATTAATGTCTTATGACCTTGTGTGCCTGTTGGGCTTAAAGTGCAGTGAAAGAGTACAACAACACAATTGTTTTGCATTCCTTTATGCTCAAATAATAAAAGAAAAACTCAACGGTAGTGTTGTCAAGACTTTCAGAACAAAGAAAAAGCCAGAAAGTGAACAATGTCAAATATACTGTCCCACCCATATAAACACTGCATTAGAAACGGTAATTAGTTTTTTACCGATGATATAATACAGGTACAGTTTTATAAATGTACATACATAACTTTTTTAAAAATCTGAAAATTAAAAACTTTCAAGGATTTATAATGCTGATGACCGTTAAATGCATCATAACCGAAATTGATTTTCTGCACTCCTCACGGCGATTGCGCTTAAACGAGCCATTCATCTCGTTTCACGCTTGAACAGCTAAATGAATGTTTAAGTCGATTTAACTAACTATATTTTGATTAAATTACATTACAGATGCTGTAAAACCTTACGAAATTTAAAATAGTAACTTTAACTTTTCACCGAAAGTTTATTGGTGGCTGAAAAACACTTGCTGTGCATTTAGCCTATCGCAACCATATGAAACTACCTGGAGAGCTGGAACAGCTGATGTGTATGGGGTCGTCTAGTTTAGCCACAGCGTCCTGAATAATGTTCTCGGCCTCTGTGACTGTGGCCTGCAGCAGGGTGAACTGCTCATCTAACAACTTCTGCTGCAGCTGCTCTTCACGACTCAACTACAAACACAGAACACACAAGCTCACTACAGTCAGCACAGTGCTAGTCAAAGTCAAAATTATTTGCCCTCCTGTGAATTTTTTTTTCTTTTTCAAACATTTCGCAAATAATGTTTAACAGAGCAAGGAGTTTTTCACAGTATTTCCTGTAATATTTTTTCTTCTGGAGAAAGTCTTATTTGTTTTATTTCAGCTAGAATAAAAGCAGTTTTTATTTTATTAAAACAATTTAATAAATAATAATTATAATAATAATTAAATCAATATATTTGCAATATATTTTTCAGATGAAACTAAATGAAAAAAGACTTTCTCCAGATAACAAACATAATAAGAAATAATGTGAAAAAAAATGTTATCACTTGGTAAATATCAGAATGAGTAGAGAATTACTACTATTCTAGGCTACTAATTTAGCTGTAGATCTGTCAGTACCTTTTCTTTAAGTTTGCCTTGTAGTTCCTCCAGCTCTCTGATGGTCCTGTCTCGCTCCTGCTGTAGAGAAGACTCTTTCAGCTGAGACTCCTTCTTCAGCGAAGATAGCTCAGCATCTTTCTTACTCATAGACTGTGTTAGCCTTTCCTTCTCAGCCTGAAGTGCAGCCATAGAGCTGTTCATCTGCACTCCTGTCTAAAGGAAACACAGCAAAAACACATTTAAACAACATGATGGATTTTCTCACAATGCAAAGAATTAACAAAACACCTGCATTTTCTCTCAATGCAAGCAATAGCACAAAGGAAATGCATCAAAGGGACCCTAAAAAAAGCTTTTAAATATCACCTGCAACTTCACTGAGCAATAGTCACTGCACAATAAGCAAATCCCAGCCAGGTCGGTCACATTTTTGGGTCCCCTTGAAACATTTTCAGTGTGTACCAGGCTATTTGCATGTGTTGTGAGAAAATTTAGGCATTGTCTTAATTTCCTTGCGTTGTACCTAGCATATTGTTTTAATGTGTTTGCGTTGTGAGGATTTACAACACCTATGCTGTCAAACAGATGAGGATCATTTCTTAATTTGCTGATGTGTTTTGTAATTGCATGTGTTTTCTTTAATTGCAGTACGTTAAGCTCTCTCGGCCACCATACATTCTTCGGGAACTGCACTTATATATGAAGTCTATTCGGAAAGCTACTCTATAGTTAACTGTCTACATAAAGTTAAACAATCCAGATAAGTTTGTTAACATGGAAGAAATACCATACCATCTCAGAGGTCTGCAATGAACTCCTGACTTTTTGGATCTCTGCAGCCTTGGCTTCAAGCTCCCTCCTCAGCTTATCCATTTCAAACTTCTGTTCGTCATACTAAAGCAACAAGAACATGTGTTACAATCAGAACAAGTGTTAAAACCGTCTTTGAGGGAGGATTCAGTTCAGATGAATGAAGACACACTTTACCTTCATGTCTGATTCTTGTTTGACTCGGTCTACCTCGAAGGCTAACTGTTGCTTAGTTCGTTCAATTTCCTCTTGAGTCTGCTGCGTGGCCGACAGCATCTTTACCGTGTCTGCACTCTAGAAAAGATAAACATTTACATATACCATTGTACATGAGGCAATTCTAGGGTGCATTGATCGCCAACCTGATTTCACCAAGTAAGACATGTTCCTGAATTAACATCTGTGTTGATCCTGGAAAAACATTCCAATCAGCCAATCAGAATTAAGGCATACGTTTAGCGTTTATGTTAAGTTTAGGCTTACGGTTAGATTAAGCACTTCTACATGATTGTTATCCAACTATTATTCCCCTTTGATTTTGGGAATAATTTACAGTTATGATTGGGTTTAGAGGTAGGGAATAGGTATTGATTATATTTTCCAACAAAAATGATGTTCCAGGATCAACATAGATGTTAACCCAGGATCGCTTCGTACTTGGCAAAATCATGATGTGTGTGCATTTATACAGTATGTTAAACTTACTTGATATTTTAATAATCGCAGCCAAAAAAATCAATTACAAGACACTGTTACTTCCTGAATCCTCAACAACCCAAGAATGGCTAGAGATAGTATACAATATTTATCATTCATTCATTTTCTTTTTGGCTAAGTCCCTTTATTAATCCAGGGTCACCACAGCAGAATGAACCGCCAACTTATCCAGCACATGTTTTATGCAGCGGATGCCCTTCCAGCGGCAACCCATCTCTGGGAAACATCCATACACACTCATACACTATGGACAATTTAGCCTACCCTATTCACCTGTACTGCATGTCTTTGGACAGTGGGGGAAACCGGAGCACCTGGTGGAAACCCACGCCAACACATGGAGAACATGCAAACTCAACACAGAAACGCCAACTGATCCAACCGAGGCTCGAACCAGCAACCTTCTTGCTCTGAGGCGACAGCACTACCTACTGTACCACTGCGTCGCCCTACAATATTTATGTGATGGAAAAAATTACGTCCTCCCCTGACTTCAAATTAATTTAATTATTGTGTTCTGTTACTTTATAGTGTGTAAAAAAAAAAGAAAAATGTTTAGCAATGGGAAATGTACACTCTCTTACGTGGAATCATTGTACTGTATTTATTGCTACTACAAATGAAAAATTTCAGATACAGTATGTTATTTATTTATTTATTACATATTTATTGCCACATCAGCAACTTATGGCTATTTCGTGGCCAAATGGATATACATTAAACTATTACATGATAAAAACAAATTCGTATTATATAAAAAATAAATAAATAAATTACTTAGACAAATATATAAAATATAAATAGATAAAATTTACAAAAAAATTATTCAAAGTTAAATATGGTTTTTCAGTTCTATTTTTGATAAAAAATGTAAAACTCTTCCTGGTAGTACGTTTTTAAAAATGTCGATCAAAGTGCTCTCCTTATAAAAATCCTGTCTAACGGAATTTAAACTTCTACATTCCAACAAAATATGTTTGATGGTGAGAGCAGTCTGGCAGATATTACATTTAGGTGATTCTTCGTTATTTAATAAATATGAATGTGTCAACCTAGAATGTCCAATTCGACATCTGGTGTAGACCGTCTGATCATGCCTGGTTTCGAAATTATAATTTGCTAAATGTCTTTCAGATACAGTATGTTAAATTGTTCTATATAGATCAGTGTTTCCTCTAGGATTTTTTCCAGCTGTGGCGGCAGGCCTTTTACACAATCAACCAACTAATGTACCTATTTCAATTTGGCGTAATTTCTTTGCTTGCCAATTTCGTGCCAATTTCATCTGTTCGTGCACAAAACTTCTTGCACGCCCCCTCAAATATACGCTGCTCAAGTGCAGATTTTCTTGTGCGCTCTCAAATAAACGCTGTAATTTAGTGCGTTTATGTAATGAGTGTGTATGGATTTTAACTCTATGGCACCTTTAACACAGCCTTATACCAATGAAGTTATTCATATTTCTATTTAAAAAATCAAGTTATTAAAAAATCTACACATGCATTCTTTGTCATACCTTTCGAAGGAGTTCAGCGTGGTTGGCAACCAGTTCGGCATGTTTTTCTTTCAGTTTATTATAACGCAGTTCTGTTGCTTGGGCTCGTTCTAAATGAGAAAGTCATTAGTATCAGATGCCACACTTTTGATTCATTATTAATCTACTGTATGTGCGTATACATGTACAAACTCACTTTCTGTCTCCACAAAGTTGGTCTGCATGCTCTCATGTTCAGTGTTGCGGCGATGGGTGGCCTCCAGCTCCATGCGCAGCTGCTCATTCTCCACAAGGGTGCGCTGTTTCTGCATACGCTGTTCCTCCAGTTCCGCCTCAAGACTATTGATCTGTGCCTTCAGCTGCGTGATATATCGCTGAGCCTGAAATTACACCAGAGGTTAAACAGTGGAACAAGTGTGCGTCTTTACAGAAAATAATTATGTTAATGTTAATCATACAATTAACATCTTCAATTTACAGGCCAAGAGGGCCGTATTTAAACCGCATTCAATGTGAAGGGCCACAAATTAGCAAATTGCATCTAAGACTGTATTGGCAGTTTTGCTGATTTAGAAATGCAGTTATTATCTTACTTATAATCCTGTTCATTACTATGCTTTTTAACTAAATTAAGCTCTTTAATACAGCATATGAGACATTTCTCTTTGAAATTGCCCTTTTCTTTGACACCATCATTAGTTAATATACTGTACAGTAAGCAGTAGCCTACGACAGATCTCGAATATTGTTGAGCCATGACCATATTTGAACTTTATTTTAATATTTAACAATTGGACATATTACTGGACATAGGGCTGTAATGCAAAGTTACTATTATACTTATTATTATTATTGCTGTTATGAGTACTTACTGTTATATCAGAACTATTAACTTTACTCCCCTAGCTATGTACCAATTAATGACATCTGAAAAAATGATTTCTCTAATTACATGAAAAGACATTTCTGTTCTCTCTCAGTCATGAGAGAATTGTCAAACAAATCAAAAATGAAAACATGGCTCACTATCTATTCCAGAGTATAAAAGATGGTTTAAAGTGAATTAATTGTTCATGACTGACCCAGAATTGATGCTGTGTGAACTACAGCAGTTCAGTGTGTCACACTAAATAAAACAGCATCAAACACACTTTATTGCTGGTATTTTGCATTAAATCTAACAGGATTTGAAAGCTGGGTTAGTTACTTATATGGTTACTTTCAATCAATTAATCAATTAAAAAAGTTTAGATATAAACTACAAATCTACATGTCTACATTAAAGGATTGTGTTGTGGTCTGAAAAATATATAATAATTTTTACTGTATGTGCCTTTCCAGAGGCTTTGTGACCTTTTAGTCTCCAATATTAGTCCTTTTAGAAGGTCTCTTTTTTTCTTTACCTCCATCTATTTATTTTCTACTTATTTATTTATTTATTTATTTATTTATTTATTTATTTATTTATTTATTTATTATAAGGATTTATTTAATATAAGGATTATTGTAACTTTTATTTTATTTAATTATTATTTTGCTCCTTAAAATGTTGTATTTATTTTGTAAATGATTAGTTAACCTGTTTGCTATTATTGTTTATGATTTGCTTTTGTAGTATCAGGATTATAACCCATGGCACATTCTTTGTAAAACTTCCCTCTAATTATATCTCTGAAAGCACACGGTATGTTCATCCTGATAACTTTAAATGAACGTCAAAAAAGAGAAAAGAAATAAACTGCAGCCTCCAATCAGCAAACCAAAATTACTGGTATGAACACAGATAGGGTTACCATTTTAAAATTAAGATATCAACGCATGTTCGTCTGAAGACTGTACTCTAATAGAAGACATTCAAATACTTAAGACAGTGTCTCACCTCTCCTTTGATTTTCTCAAGCTCAGCTTGAAGCAATTCGATTTCACGTTTCAACCGTTCGATTTGGAGGTCTCTGTGTTACAGAAGCACAAAGTACAGTGAAAATACAAAAAGGTTACTTCTATAAATCGTGTATAATATACAGTTTAAACCACAACTTTGGAAAATGTCAGGGGTATGACCTAGGTTTTACAATATTAAGGTGGTTTAGGAAGGCGTGCACTGTGTCCTCATAATTCAAATTATTTAAATGTCACAATTAATAGCATTAGTAGTCTGCACTGATCAGGGCGTCAGACATTTTATTTGGTGTCTCAATCACAGAAACATTCGCACCCTTAAAAGCCACACAGCACTTCGTGAACATCAGGGTGCATTGATGCTCACTATGCACCCTTAATGGATGTTCTGAAGCGTGAATTATGAATCATGTGAACCAAATCATCTAACATAACAAACAAGAGATTTTTATATAGCATTTTTTATATAACATTTTTTCTATTTATAATTTTTTTTATGAACAAACATATCTAGACAGGTTAAGAACAATCTATCAAACATTAATACTTGTTTAATGGTTGAAATGTTGCTGGTATGTGAAACAGTAGTTCTGCTGTTGTTTATAAATTCCAGTTTTGATAATGTACAATGAGGACGTTCTCATGTAACACTCTGTGACATGTGTGGTGTGACTGTGTCCCAATGTTGGGTGAACCAAGGTCATCACGGTCATTATCAGTGCTTGAATTCATGTACACAACCTACTGATGAATGACCTCGGGAGCTATGGTGCTGATTGAGACGCAGGTCTGTTTTGCCACAAGTGTGTTCCTGAGACGGTTGGGTTTAGAGGTAGCGGTGAGGTAGGCCAATTAATAAGCAATTTTTTTTCAGTAGAAAACACTATAGAAAATACATTACGCTTCTAGAGAGTCCTCAAAAACCACCAAAACCAACATCTGTGTGTATGTGTGTGAGCATATGGTATGACCATCAAGAATGACCTACCTATCATCAAATCCATCTTTAGGTGGTCCAAATGCCTGATCAAATATATCACTCTAAAAAAAAAAACAGAACATATTTAAGAAGTGGCATATATAAGAGCCTAAATATTTTGAGAAAGAAAGCTTTCATTTGCTGTAAAGCCCCAACCTGTGATGTTGCACTTAAATGCTTTGTGACAACACAATGAAGCAGCTTAAGTGCTCTTACAACCATTTTATACTCAACATTTTACAATACATACAGTGCTCAGCATAAATCAGTACACCGCCTTTTGAAAATGAATATTTTACCCATTTTTTAGTGAATATAGGCAGTCATTTTTGGTGCCTTTAAACTAAGTTATTGACACGATGCTCAATTGGTACTAATGGGCCCAGAAAATATCCCCCACACCATTACACCACCACCACCAGCCTGAACTGCTGATACAAGGCAGGATGGATCCATGCTTTCATGCTGTTGACGCCAAATTCTGACCCTACCATCCGAATGTCGCAGCAGAAACCAAAACTCATCAGACCAGGCAACGTTTTTCCAATCTTCTATTGTCCAATTTTGGTGAGCCTGTGTGAATTGTAGCCTCAGTTTCCTGTGCTTAGCTGACAGGAGTGGCATCCGGTGTGATCTTCTGCTGCTGTAGCCCATCCGCCTCAAGGTTGGACGTTTTGTGTGTTCAGAGAGGCTCTTCTACAGACCTCGGTTGTAACAAGTGCTTATTTGAGTTACTGTTGCTTGCTATCAGCTCGAGCCAGTCTGGCTCTCACTGGATATTTTCTTTTTTTTTAAAGACCATTCTCTATAAACCCTAGAGATGGTTGTGCATGAAAATCCTAGTAGATCAGTAGTTTCGGAAATACTCAGACCAGCCCGTCTGGCACCATCAACCATGCCTTGTTCAAAGTTACTTAAATCACCTTCCTTCCCCATTCTGCTGCTCGGTTTGAACTGCGGCAGATCTTCTTGACCATGTCTACATGCCTAAATGCATTGAGCTGCTGCCATGTGATTGGCTAATTTGAAATTTACAATAACGAGCAGTTGGGCAGGTGCACCTAATGAAGTGGCCGTTGAGTGTATATTTTTGTAATCCTTTAGAAAATATGAATTTAAAAGAGATCTGTGAGGGGTGAACTCATTTATGCAGACCGCTGTACATCATCATGCTAATTGCTTTAGGTACCTGTAGTGGCTGAGAGGCTGCAGTTGGCAGTGCTTCGCTAACGTCTATCAAAGGCTCGGGTTCATCCTCCTCCTGCTCCTCAAGCTCCTCTTCATCTGGGATGACCACCATGGGTTTCACATGCTCAGCCAGGGCAGAGGCTCGAAGGAAGTTGGGTGGAGACTTTAAAAAAAGGGATTTGAAAATACAGTTGAAGTCAGAATTATTAGCCCTCCTGAATTATTAGCCCTCCTGTATTTTATTTCCGCAATTTCTGCTTAACAGAAAGAAGATTTTTTTTCAACACATTTCTAACCATAATAGTTTTAATAACTCATTTCTGGTTTATTTTATCTTTGCCACGATGACAGTACATAATATTTGACTAGATATTTTTCAAGATACTAGTATTCAGCTTAAAGTGACATTTAAAGGTGTAACTAGGTTAATTAGGCAAGTCATTGTATAACCATAGTTTGTTCTGTAGACAATCAATAAAATTGCTGAAGGGGGCTAATAATATTGACCTTAAAATAATTTTAAAAATATTTTAAACTCCTTTTATTCTAGCCGAAATAAAACAAATAAGACTTTCTCCAGAAGAAAAAAATATATAGGAAATACTGTGAAAAATTCCTTGCTCTGTTAAACATCATTTGGGAAATATTTGAAGAAGAAAAACCACGAGAGGGAGGCTAATAATTTTGACTTTAACTGTACAAATTCAGAAAAATGCTGATGATAAAATATAAATAGAATTCAAAGATTTTCTTACATCAGGCAGTCTCGGTATCTGGATGAGTCTCTTGAAGTACAACATGTCTCGTGCTTTATTGAGGAATGTTTTGAGACTACAAAAAACAACATCACAATGATCATTAGGAGATATGGCAATTGGTTCAAACAATTGATACTAAAGGTCCCGTGAAATTAAAATAATTTTTTGGATGGTAGTAGGGCTGTGTGATTTGGGGGAAATATCTAATTATGATTTTTTTTACAGATATTGCGATTGGGATTTGATTTGTGATTTAATTTTGTAGTCAAGCTTCAACTCAATAATCTTTAAGCCATGGCAACAATTCTGTGCCAGTTCTTAAAAATTACCCGTTTTTATATATATATATATATATACACTGTATATTTATTTATTTTTTTATTACAGACTTCAACAGAGTGTCCAAATCTTGATGTTTCTGTGGGTCTCGTCTATCAAATCGGAGCTTTATTTTGTATTTTCTATTGGATTCAAGTCAGGTGATTGGCTTGGCCATTCTACAGAACTTGACAGTTTCCTTAGCTGTGCTTTTGATCATTGTCTTGCTGAAATGTCCACCCTGGTTTCATCTTCATCATTCTGCTAATGTAGATGTTGGACTGAAGCAGTTAATATTCATTTACAATGACGAAGGGTTGACGGATGTTGAAGGACTACAAAGAGATTTCAGCTGCTGTCTGGGCTTTCACTGCCTCTCATGTGTTCAATACTTTTCCCCTGTGTCATTTCACTTTATTACATATAACTTCATTTGTTAACTAATTAGATTAGTTTTCTTTGCATATATGGATTTCCTTGGTTGTTACCAACATCCGGTAAAATATCAGCACCTTTAGAAATATGTATTCTGAGAAAAATGTTGACTTGTTCAATACTTATTTACCCCACTGTAAATTTGTATGATTAAAATCATTTCTGTATGGTAAATACAGTACAGCTGCACACACACACACACACACACACACACACACACAAAAATCACAAATTATTGAATGTACCTGTGGAACTGATCATGGAAGCGTTCACGGTGTCCTTGGAGTGTGTCTGCTGGTAAACCTGTGAGCAAAAACAAATATATTAAAATATTAAATAAACCTAAAAAAACTAAAATAAACCTATTTAATTATTTAGTTAAGTCTAATTAGAGTGCAATTTCATAATTAAACATCCAATGAAGAGCTTTGTAAAGTGCATTTTTATTCAATGTTTGCCGTAATCTGAATTGAAACATGAAAATGGGGCGGGGCATAAAAACAGCCAATAGTCTTTAGTTAGCACAGCTCTGCCAGTGAGAGCAGTTGAGCTCAAGCACATCAAATGAAAAACAAATGATGTCATGTCAGATACTAGAGAGCATCCAGACAAAAACCAGCAGACTGAGGAACAGCATTTTCTTCTGAACTGCCTCCTTTTTAAACTCTGCCCCCCACTGATTCTTTTGTCCCCTCATACACCCCCACATTCTCCACATAACTTATACTACCCATAATCACTGCACTAATTAACATTTGCACATTTAAAAATTGCACATATTCATCGCACTAAATTGCACTGATTCATTCAATTCATCTTGAATTGTACATACCCACTGCACATATACATTTGTAATTATGTACATATTAATCTGCACACTTCTGATTATTAATAGCAATCTGTACATACAGTTGAAGTCAGAATTATTAGCCCCCCTTTCAAATTTCTTTATATATATATATATATATATATATATATATATATATATATATATATATATATATATATATATATATATATATTTCCCAAATGATGTTTAACAGAGCAAGTAAATGTTTACAGTATGTCTGATAATATTTTTTCCTTTTAAATTTTTTAAAAGCCATTTAAAGGTCAGAATTATTAGCCCCTTTAAGCTATTTTTTTAATGGTCTACAAAACAAACCATCATTATACAGGGTGGACCATTTATATGGATACACATTAACTAATGTGCCACAAACAGGACGTTAATATCACCAACCATTCCCATTTTATTAAGGTGTATGCATATCAAAGGCCCACCCTGTACAATAACTTGCCTACAATAACCTGCCTAGTTAACCTAATTAACCTAGTTAAGCCTTTAAATGTCACTTTAAGCTGTATAGAAGTGTCTTGAAAAAATCTAGTCAAATATTATTTACTGTCATCATGGCAAAGATAAAATAAATCAGTTATTAGAAATGAGTTATTAAACTATTATGGTTAGAAATGTGTTGAAAAAAATCTTCTCTCCGTTAAACAGAAACTGGGGAAAAAATAACCAGGGGGGCTAATAATTCTGACTTTAACTGTCTATTCATCTATTGTTAATCTCTGTTCATAGCTAATAAAACCTGTATATAATGTTCACAACACATCCATCTGTAAATATCACCATAGTTTTTCTATAACTGCACTTTATAACTTATACCTGTATCCAGCACTTGCTGCACTGCTGGTTAGACCTATACTGCATTTCGTTGCCTTGTACTTGTACATGCTTAATGACAATAAAGTTGAATCTAATCTGATCTAATCTAATTTGATTGGTCAGATGATTGTAGAGAAACTGGAGTATGAGGTGATGTCAAAAAATTGTTGAACTACTGCAAGCTTTGGATGTATATATTTGCTAAATGCAAATTTTGTCACTGTTGTGGAGCATTTAACATCCTTATTCTAACATCTAAAAAATTATATTTAAATTTCACAGGACCTTTAATGATGTACACACAAGTCATATACAGTCATATTACTAACTGATAATGATATTGATTTATAATTTACAATTTTAAAAACAAATCAAAATGAATCACACTAAACATTCTCATAAATGCCACTCTCGAAAACCTTAATGAACTTTGATTATGATCAAGACATACACAACTTATTTTCTTTATCAATCAGCGTCTGATATAGCAGTGTTTCTCAACCACATTCCTGGATGACCACCAGCTCTGCACATTTCCCATGTCTCCTTAACCAAACACACCTGATTCAGATGATCAGCTCATTAGCAGAGACTAATTGGTGTGAAAAACATACTGTAGGACATGCAGTGTTGGTTGGCCTCCAGGAACGTGGTTGAGAAACACTGAAATATACTATATTATGTGTAATTAGTTTTAAGGCATGCGGGAGCTGGAACTCTTACAGGCGTGCAGTTTGAAGAGCAGTTTGACGGTGTAGTGGTACAGGTGACTGCAGTCCTGGATGACCTGGATGAGCGGTGCTAGTTTACACTGGCCTGACGTCAGTGTGGAGATGGCGATCGACATGTTGAGCTGGTGAAGCACTAGAAATATAAAGAATATACAGAATAAATGAGCAAATTATGCTGTTGCTTGTTCTGTTTGGTTAAAAAATGTCAAAGACTGAACATAGACACATAGGACAGTAACCTCCGTGACATAATAAATGCATTTCACATACTGTACATTAATAATAAAATAAATTAATAAACTGTGATTTTTGGCCAAGTATGGTGACCCATACTAATTAAAGGGATACCATTTTAAAGGGATAGTTCACCTTGTAATTATTTACTCATCCTTCACTTGTTCCGAACCTGTTTGACTTTCTTTCTTCAACACTAAAGAAGATATTTTGAAGAAAGCTTGAAACCTGCAGCTATTGACTTCCATAGCATTTGTTTTTCCTACTATGGCAGTCAATGGTAACAGATTTTCAGCTTTCTTCAAAATATCTTCTTTTGTGTCTTACAGAATAACCCCCCCTAAAAGTTAACCACTTGAGAGTGAGTAAATATTGAGTACATTTTCATTTTGGGTGAACTATCCCTTTATTGTTAGCTACTAATAATTAAATATTATGCTCCATATTATTATTATAGAACTTCAGATGCTTTACTATAAAAAACTATGCACGAAAATCTTATAGCATTTTATTATAGCACAGTTTTACTGCTAAAGTTTAATAATATAGCATATCCTCACATAAACAAAGACTGTATTAATAGTTATGAAAAAAACTATATGCATAGCTGCATGCATCATAGACAATTAATAGAAAATTAGATATATTGAGTTTTGGATACACTGAGTTTGGGATATACTGAGGCCTGGAAAGGAAGTGCAGTAGTTGAAATGTTAAAAATTAAAATGCAAGTAACAGCGTTTTAGATTTATAACAAAGCTCATTAAGGGATAAATGTGGGGTAAAACGTTTTAGGCATGGAGATAATAGATCAAAGGGGTTTCTATATGCAGTGTCCATGTACATTTGTTTTTATAACCGAGAGGGGACTTAATGGGGACTAAATTGAACAAGCCTGTATACATATATTCTATCTCCCTACCCCAACCCTACTCCTAAACTTAACCCTAATAAAGATCAGACAGTGATCATTAGCTTTGAATACTTGCATCCATCATGCATCAGGCTGTTTTCACTAAAACCTACACAATAATATCTAATAATAGAACTAATACCTGGTATTATAGTTTATTTAATTATAAGCATGAAAAGTGCAATCTTAGCCAAAAACTGCATTCACAAAATTTGGTATGTTTAATTGCATCAAGACTAATAAGACTAATAATTGCATTAAGAAAATAAGCTCAAGAATCTTGGTGTGATTCTAGAGTTATATATGATTTGTCTCCAGTGAAGACTTTGAAAAACTTGTTCATGCTTTTATGAGCAGCAGGGTGGATTACTGTAACGGACTCCTCACGGGCCTTCTGAAAAATACAGTCAGACAGTTGCAGCTCATCCAGAACGCTGCGGCCAGGATTCTGATCAGAACCAGAAAACCAGAGCTAACCAAACCTGTCCTCAGGTCTCTACACTGGCTCCCAGTTACATTAAAAATAGATTTTTAAGTATTATTACTGGTCTATAAATCACTAAATGGCCTAGGACATCAATTCATTACAGATATGCTCACTGAATACAAACAGATCACTCAGATAATTAGGATCAAATAGATTAGAAATTCCAAGAGTTCAGTCAAAGCAGGGTGAATCGGCTTTATTGAAATCTTTTTTGAATCAGCTTCCAGAAATGGTCAGATGTGCTCCAACCTTAGGCACATTCAAATCAAGCCTGAAAACACATCTGTTTAGCTGTGCCTTTACTGAATGAGCACTGTGCTACGTCCGACAGATCGCACTATTATTCTTTCCTTTTCATTCTTTTATAACCTGTTTAACACATTTTAATCTGTTTTTAATTATTTTTAATTCAATTTAATTGTTTCTTTTATTCTTGTTTATGTAAAGTACTTTGAATTACCATTTTGCATGAAATGTGCTATTAGGGCTGTGCAATTAATCGAAAATTCGGTTTCGATTTGGGCTTCTCACGATTATAAAAAAACATTAATCGAGATAAAAACGATTATTGCATCATATACTGCCCCCTTTCCAGTTGTAGACATTTGGTGCTCTGCAAAGCTCCGTTTCATGTGAACATTACTAAAAGCATGTGCTGTAATGTAACTTTTACATTACACGTGATGCGCATCATTCATCGATGAACATTTGAATCATTCATGTTTTTAAAAGCGCGAAAGAGATCGCATGCTGTTGTGTGTGCGCGCTCAGCCTCAGAGATGAGCAGAGCACACACATCTAAAGTCATTTTAATGTGAGAGCTTTAATGGTCAAATACATGCAAATTTGTGTCAAAACGCTTTGTTTAGTGATTATTCATATTAACCCTCATTTGCATAATAAACATACGAGTTGAGAATCAAAAGACATGTGAAAAAGAAAGCATAAATCAGATCGGTACTGCTCTTAAAGTGACAGCGCGCAATATTCCTGCCGCCAACTGTTTTTATCATTAATCAAACAACAAAAGGAGAAAATCACTCACTGCTCTTGACTGAAGGACTTTTGTAACTATAATTCAAGTTTTGTTCTTACAGTGAAGATGCTTAAAGCACGGTTTGTTTTTATATTTTTATTTTATCGTATTTATTTCCCTTTCTTATTTACAGGGAGGTAAATAACTGTATATACAGCTGAAATCAGAATTATTAGCCCTCCTAAACTATGAGCCCCCCGTTTCCCCCCAATTTCTGTTTAATGGAAAGAATATTTTTTCCATTAAATAGTTTTAAAAACTCATTTCTAATCACAGATTTTTTTTTCTTTGCTATGATGACAGCACTTAATATTTGACCTGATATTTTTTAAGTATTCAGATTAAAGTGTGATTACAGGCTTAATTAGGGTAACTAGGCAAGTCATTGTATAACACTAGTTTCTTCTGCAGACAATCAAAAATATATATTGCTTAAGGGGGGCTAATAATATTGACCTTAAAATAGGTTTCAAAATATTTAAACCTGCTTTTATTCTAGCCAAAATAAAACAAATAAGCCTTTCTCCAGAAGAAAAAAATATTATTGGAAATACTGTGAAAAATTCCTATGTTAAACATCATTTGGGAAATATTTATTTTTTAAAAATTCACAGAAGGGCGAATAATTTTGACTTCAGTAATCGTTTTGAAAAATCGTAATTACAATTATGACCAAAATAATCGTGATTATGATTTTTCCCATAATCGAGCAGCCCTATGTGCTATATAAATAAACTTGCCTTGCCTTGACTAATGAAACATTTAACAAGTGAACACTTACCTGCTTCTGCTAATCGAAGCTCAGCATCCATGTAATCAAACACCTCTACTGTGAGCTGGAACCTGGAGCAGAGAAACCCTATTAAAGGTTAATGTCTTGATTTAGAGGATTTAAGCATCCTCACACAAAATGGACTCACAGTTGCAATAAATTGACATCCACTATATTTAGTTATGTGCTTTGAAGTGCTAAATCCACAGAGCATTCACAAAGCCAAATGGCATAACACGCAATGTGAAAGAAAATCATTTAATAATCCTATCCTGTTAAACTTGGCTTGAATGTGTTTTTCTTTTCTCATTTATTTACATACAGTCAAAATTCAGATTCTTTCAAAACATTTTTAAACATAATAGTTCTATTAGTTCTAATATATTATCTTTTATCTTTGCCATAATGACGCACAAATAATATTGTGCTAGTTATTTTGTAATATATAGTATTTATCTTACGTGTCATTTAATCTAGGTAAATTAGGTAAATTAGGTGTTAATTAAGCCATTAATTAGCCACTCGCAAAACATAATTTCTTAAAGGTTTAGGGTATAATATTTACCTTTAAACAGCTTTTAAAAAAATTGTATTGCTTTTATTCCAGTCAAATTAAATAAAACAATAAGACTTTCTCCAGATGAAACAACATTAAATCAAATACTGTGAAAATTTCTGTGATTTGTTAAATATCACTTGGGATTTATACTCTTGCAGCTGCCAGAGTTCTTACCAGGTCTAGAAAATTTGATCACATCACCCCAATTTTATCCTCCTTCCACTGGCTGCCTGTTAAGTTTCATATTGATTTTAAAATATTGCTTCTTACCTATAAAGCTTTAAATGATCTAGCTCCTGTTAATCTAAACAACTTTCTGTCTCACTACAGTCCAACCTGCTCTCTAAGCTCTCAAAACTCAGGTCTCCTGGTAGTACATAGAATAGCAAAGTCGAGTAAAGGAGGTCGAGCCTTCTCATTTATAGCTCCTAAACTCAGGAATAGCCTTCCTGAAAATGTCCGAGGCTCAGACACACTCTCCCAATTCAAAACTAGATTAAAAACCTATCTTTTTAGTAAAAAATACACTCATTGCATCACTTAATGGTATGATACATGAATGATACCCGTTTATCTACACTATGAACAGCAGCTACGCTAATTATTCTCTATTTCCACCTGGGGATACTCATCCCGAGGCCCTCAGACTATGCAGCGCCACTGATGTGATCCAAGACCAGCGGCGAGATGATCCCAAGGTTTCCATATCCTGGACCAGGCCATATCCTGAGCAGCTGTTGTGGTGGTCATGGAGGAGTAGAGAGCATAAGACTGATTCCTGTAATGCTCCAGGGACATATGGGTCTTCGCTGAGGTCCAGCTTCCAGCCTCCGGCGTCTAGACTGCAGTTCTGCACAAGACGTTTGGCCAGCGGAGAAATGGTCATGCCCAACTGAGCCTGGTCTCTCTCGAGGTTTTTTATTTCTTCACTTTCGCCAATTGGTGAAGTTTTTTCCTCTACGCTGTCGCCACTGGCTTGCATGGTTCGGGATCTGTAGAGCTGCGCATCGATGGATTTGCTCTTCAGTGTTTGGACTCTCAGTAGTGAATATTAAACCACACTGAACTGAACTTAAACACTAAAAACTGAACAACGCTGTTTCAATTTACTATGATCTTCTATGTGAAGCTGCTTTGACACAATCTACATTGTAAAAGCGCTCTACAATTAAAAGTGAATTGAACTGAAATATTTAAAAGATAATAAAAAATACACAGGAGGGTTAATAATTTGGCTTCAATTGTATATAGATAGATACATCAAATACACTTCATTTCCAGCCTATTCAAATGTTATCACTCGGTTGAATGGGCATTATCAGTGGTCATCAGCTGATAGATATGAGCCAGAAGAGGCCTTCTGTGCCTACTGGTAGGCCCAATAAATCGAGTGATAACATTTGAAGCAGGTGGCATTTCCCATAATGACATAATTATTAAGGTTTAGGGTGTTCAATTCCAGGTTAAATGAACTGACCAATTGCAACCAACTATGCAAATTCTGGCATAGAAAATGCAAAGTATGCATGTATGCAAAATAGCCATAGGAGACCTGCATGCATTCTCTGCATGTATTCGCTTTGGACAACTTTATTTCAGCATCACACTCTGCATGCCTGAGACAGTATCAGATTCTGTGGTAATTGTCGCTAACTCCACATTAGTTAGCGACTAATATAGATATCTATTATATTAGACGTTTTCTTTAAAGACGACCTTTTATGCAAAAATCTCTTTATATAGGGTTTAAACACAGTTTTGTGGCTACAGTCTGCTAATATAACCAGTTTCTAACAGTAAAAATGTTTTAATTAAAATTTTATAATCACACTTGATAAAAACAGTCTGCAGAAACAGTTCCAATAGTGACCCTCTCTCCCTCATTAGCATAGGTAATTAGTCTTGTTTTTGAATCTGCCCCTATGCTGACACACAGGCATTTGTAGCTCCACCCTCTTTTGAAAAGAGCACAATCTCATTTGAATTTAAAGCGACAGTCACCAAAACCAAAAATTAGGTCTAAATCAAGGTCTAAATCAAGGTCTAAAAGGGGCTAATAATAGGTTTAATAAAAATATTCCTGATACATGCTTTAAATGTAGAGCGGCTCAGGGTTCATTTGTGCATTGTGTTTGGGAATGCAACATTATTAGAGACTTTTGGGTGGAAGTGATTAATATTACAAAGATAATTGTACCCTTGAATATTCCACTAGATGCAAAAATGATTTTGCTACATTTATATCCAAAGAACCTTAAACTAAATTCTCAACAGCGCAAATTTATAGATTATGCTATATTACAAGCTAAAAGAATGATAGCTCTTAGCTGGAAAAGGCCTGATCCACCATCTGTTGGAACTTGGATTAATGCCATGGCACAATGTATGGCCATGGAAAAAGTAACATATTTTATTAAAAACAAAATGGATGTATATGAAGAAATATGGAAGCCGTTTAATTACTACATTGACAACAATAATATTGATCATTTATTACAAGAGGTCTAACTAAGTATAGAGTTTTTTTATTTATTTTTGTGTGTTTTGTTTTGTTGGATAATGTGACTTATGTGTAAAATACAGCAATGTATACATGGTTTTTGGTACCTACCAATATTTGTTTTGCAATAACATTGTCTCTTGTAAGAGAATTCTGTATAATTCTATATGGGAGAAGAGAGTGATGTTCTTTTGTTGGGGTGGGAAATAATCGCAACGAAATGGAATTGTGTTTTCTTTTTGTTACCCGTCTTGCATAATCAAAAACAATAAAAACATTGTTCAAAAAAAAAAAAAAGGGGGCTAATAATTTAATAATAATCAAAATATTTATTCTGCTTAAGGAAAAAAACATTAATTAAATTACTTTGGATCAACTTAAAATCCAAATCCAAGTAAAATTGTACTTTGGACTAAGCTGCTGGTTTTAGAGAAATGCTAATGCTTTAAATGTTTCCTAGGGGGTTTGTTTTTTGATTTAATGCAAATTCACTAATATAGATTAAAACATTTTTCGCAGAAATCATGCTTTTTCAATGAATCCAATATAAAAATCTATTATGAATGAAAGACAGTATTTTCACTTTGTTCAGTGTAGGGATTAGAGAAACAGTAAACATGTGAGTGGATACAGTCAACAATGAGGGTTGATTCCTATGGTGGAGTTGACCTCAACTCCAGGTCTATTCAGAGTCAGGTTACATATAGTCTTTTGGCTTTTAGAGGAGGGTTTAAAGTGTGCCTCAAACTAATTAAACATTTTTTAATAAAATTAATGCCATTTTGAAAGCTGATCACACTTTAATGTGCAATTCATGCTATTAACAAACCATTAACTAAGCATTTTAGCTCAGTAAATTAGCTGATTATCAGACTAATTAGCTGATTATTAATAGTTATCAAGATAGTAGGTATTGGGTAGGATTAGGGATGCAGAATAAGATCATACTTATACAAGTACTAATAAACAGTTAATATATTAATAGCAGGCAGGTAATAAGCCACTAGTAAATGGTGTGAACTGTTACTTAAAATAAAGTGTTATCTTACTATTAAACAGTTAATACTTAATAATAGGCAGGTAATAACCCAGCAGTAAATGGTGTGAATTGTTACTTAAAATGAAGTGTTACCTTACTAATAAACTGTTAATATCTTAATAATAAGGAGGTTATAAGCCAGAAGTAAATGGTGTAAATTCTTACTTAAAATAAAGTGTTACGTTACTATTAAACAGGTAATATTTTAATAATAGGCAGGTAATAAGGCACTAGTAAATGGTGTGAATTGTTATTTAAAATAAAGTGTTACCTTACTAATTACTAAACAGTTAATATATTAATAATAGGCAGGTAATAAGGCACTAGTAAATAATGGGAATTGTTCTTTATACTAAAGTATTATCGAACAACTGTAAAACTGGCTTAGAAACTTCCTCAGAAACATAATAAACATTATGCAATAAAGCAATAAAACTACAAGGGTCAAGATAAATAAATACATTTAAATTTATTAATTTTTTTCTGTTTATCCATTAAAAAAAACCTTAAAGGTCAAAGCAACTAAAAAGACATCTAGAAAAAAATGGTGGTAAAAATCTGGAAAGAAAATGGGAATTGATGTAAGTTTAATCTTTTATTTAAGATCGAAGAATGTATTTTGTTGCAGGTTTTGAACAAAGAAAAGTATTTTACCCAGTGTAAAATGCATGCACTGTGAGGCAGCCCTGAACTTTTAGCTGAAGGTGATCAGTGGTTTGGTATTTGCTATGAAAGCACCATTCATCAGTGATTTGCTTCCCTTTATCACATCATGTTCAGTGTGAAAGACTCTCCTCTCTCCCCTTCCGTTCCCACCAGGCTCAGGTAACTCAAAGTCCAATAAGAGTGTCAAACTTGCATTCAGAAAACTTATATATCATATACTGACAAGCAGTGTTGGGGAGGTTAAGTAAGTTGGTTAAGTTTAATGATGATTTGTTCTGTAGACAATCGGAAATAAATATTACTTAAGGGGGCAAATAATATTGACCCTAAAATGGTTATTAAAAAATTAAAAACTGCTTTTATTCTAGCCAAAATAAAACAAATAAGACTTTCTCCAGAAGAAAAAATATTATAGGAAATACTGTGAAAAATAACCAAAAACATAATTTGTATGTGTATATATATATATATATATATATATATATATATATATATATATATATATATTAAAATAATAATAAAATAAATAAATGAATAAATAATCACCGGGGGGCTAATAATTTTGACTTCAACTGTATTCACCTTATTCTTCACGTACGAGCAGGCGCAGCCATTTGAATCTTTTTGGCTTCAGACTTCCGGTCTCATTCACTTCCATTCATTTTTAGTAATTAAAAACAGCTCGTTTTGCTGCTTGATGTTGCAAACTGATATTTTCTAATTATATTATTCTACTTGGTCATCCAAACACTTGTTTGTAGAGCAAGTAGTTTGACCGTTTTCTGCCATTTATTATTCCTAGTCATTTCTCCAATATGCAATTGAATCGGACGTTCTAAAACAAATCGCAAAAACGAGTGCACTTCCGCATTGAAGAATAAGGTCAAAACTGTAATGAAGAAATAAATATACAGTAACTTTACATACACGTTATTGATGTCTGTTCCAGCCGTACGCTCCAGGAGTTCATCCGTGACTTCCAGACTGGCTGGAATTTCAGAATGCTGCAAAATAAAATACAGAGAAACTTAATTTGTGGTTCATTTGACTAGCTAAAATTGCTTATTTCCCTGTATTTGAACATTTTTTGAAACATTCAAAATGAAGCACATATGGCTGCAAAATATATAATACCGTTCTAGTGTCTTTTTGGATTTTTTAATGAAAAAATCTTGCATTTAATCTTCAAATCACATGTGTGCCGGACTGCCATTTGGGTTGTAAACGCATTACAGATCAGCCGACATTTATCATCCACAGCTAACTTTTACATACAGTTGAAGTCAGAATTATTAGCCCTCTTGGCAAATATTAATTCTTTTATATTTTTTTCAACACATTTCTAAACATCATAGTTTTAGTAACTCATTTCTAATAACGGATTTATTTTATCTTTACCATGATGACAGTAAATAATATTTGACTAGATATTTTAAAGACACTTCTATACTGTTTTTTGGGAATGCAAAAAGCTAAATTTTTTCTGGAAAGCAGTGCAGTACTTTACAGCCAAAGCTTTGCAAATCCCATTGGACAACACACTAACACTATACCTCTTTGGTACAGAACTGAACAAGACACTTTACCCTACTTCTATAAAGAGACTCGGCATCATCTCCTATCTAGCAAAAAAATGCATTTTGCTCAATTGGAACCAACAAAGACCTCCAACATTTGAACTGTTCATACAACTCTTGAATGACACAATGCTCTTGGAACAATATACATACTACTTAAGAAACAAAGGAGATGCCTTTCAAAAAATATGGATGCCTCTAATGAACCTCTGACTCTCTGAACACTTCTGATGCATTTTCATAATGTGTGTGACCTTATTCAATTACAACATAACTTTAATTGTGTATTACGATTTTTGTATTCAGTTTGTATGTTTATCTATTTATTTATTTATTTTTTCTGACTTTTGCTGCTATACTTGTCTACTGATACCCTTACATTTGTTCTTTTTGTTTATGTTTGTATGTTCATTAAAACCAATAAACAAACAATAAAAAAAGACATTTCTATACAGCTTAAAGTGACATTTAAAGCCTTAACTAGGCTAATTAGGCAAGTTAGAGTAATTAGGCAAATCATTGTATAATGGTTTGTTCTGTAGACTATCAAAAACAAATATTGTTTAAGGGGGGCAAATAATACTGACCTTAAAATGGTGTTAAAAAATGTAAAACTGTTTTTATTCTAGCTGAAATAAAACAAATGAAACTTTCTCCAGAAGAAACAATATTATAGCAAATTCTGTGAAAAATTCCTTGCTCTGTTAAACATCATTTGGGAAATATTCGAAAAAGATATGATTTAGACTTGTATAAATTATCTGTACAATCAACTGCATAAATTATTTAATCAATAAAATCAAATTGAGGACACTTGGAAATGTACCTTTGTGTGAAACTCAATCTTGGTACAGAGGAGTTTGGCATATAGAGAAACCAGCAGTGCATATCCGTGTCTGTCCCGTGTGTTAGTCTAAAGATGAAAACGAATCATTAAAACATTTCTGTCCAAAAAACAAAACACTACATTTTGACGCAACTTACCCATAATAACCCTGTCTCTGCAATGTCGCTGTAGTGCCTCATGCAGTCTTGTAACGTCTGGTAAAAACGAATAAGACAGAAGAAAGAATAAGACAACAAAAAAAAAATGTCTCCTCAAAAAAAAAAAAACATTAAAGGGATAGTGGTGGCGCTGACGCCTCACTGCAAGAAGGTCGCTGGTTTGAGTTCCGGCTGGGCCAGTTGGCATTTCTGACTTTGCATGTTCTCCCCGTGTTGGCGTGGGTTTCCTCCAGGTGCCCCGGTTTCCCCCACAGTGCAAAAGACATCTGCTGCGTAAAACATATGCTGGAATAGTTGGCGGTTCATTCCGCTGTGGTGATCCCTGATAAATAAGGGACTAAGCCGAAGGAAACTAAATGAATGAATGAATAAATAAATAAAAGGACAGTTCACACAAAAATTTACTCAGCCGTAGGTCATCCAAGATGTAATTAGTGCTTAAAAACAAAAAAAAGTTACCGTGACAGACGTCCGCCACACAATTTAAGTTTTCCTGTAACATGACGTCAATAAACGGAGGTAGCGCAAAAAGCATCACATTTCTGAACGGTCTTTAATTATTTAGTGCCATATAACGTTATGAGTCAACCATGGATTAAAAACAAAAAAACAAACACGTAGCTACAATCATAAATTGTATGAAACATCATTATTCAGTTTACTAACACTATCACTATTATGTGCCAAGCGAAAATGAGTCAGTCTAATCTTCAAGAAGAGTCCACAGTTACCTTTTCCGTCATGTTTTCTGATATGAGATCACTTTGCTTCTGTCTCCCACTATCCTGATCCAGGAGCGCAGTTTCATCTTCCCTTGATCAGGCTCATTATCAGATTTACTTGTGGTTTTAAAAGGAATGAAAATATGCGTGACTGCCCCTGGCATTTTGAAAATACAAATTTTATTTAGGTAGGACACTATGTCATTATATTCGCTGCTCATTGCGTGCAAAACAATAATCACCAACCAATGACAGTGATTGAAGAGGGTATATGCAGGAATCCTAAAGCTAGTTTCAATGCCTATTTAAGACTTTTCAAAGACCTTCTCAGAATATTTTAAGACCTCATCGCCACTTCTAATCAGTATCAAACCTTTAACTCAGTTCTTCTCAAAATGGGGGTTGGGACCCCTGAAGGGGGTTGGGGGGGGTTTAAGAATTGCAATAATTTATCCACTGGTGAACAAAATAGTAGTTAATGGTAACATTGTTAACATGTTAATAATCAACATTAAAAAGCAATCAGCCTTTCAAAATGTTTTGTTTTTGCGACACCAGGGGTGATTACGTTATATTAAAGTCACAGCAATAGCGTCAGACATTGATTTTATGGCACCAGGTTAAACTTTCTGATACCTTTATGGCACTCACATCCATTAAAAATAAATACAGACCACAACTGAACATGGAAGATGGTCTCCGAGTGGCGTTCTCCAAAAATAAACAATGAATAGATTTGGGACTATTAGTATGTGTGCACTGTTGTGTGCAAGGTTTATATATTTATAACCACTTGAGAGGATATTGGGGGTCGTGAGTCACTGGCATTGTTATTTTGGGGGTCACATGCTAAAACGTTTGAGAACTCCTGCATTAACTTAATAAACAGTTGTTAATAAACAGTTGTAGTTAAATAAATCAATGAAGCACAACCATGCAACAGAACTCAGATAAGTTCGTAAAGAAACGAAGCTTGAAAGAATAAATTATGCGGGTTGTTTTCAGCGACAGGCTTCAGCCACTGTTTTAACTCGTCTTTCTCCAACCAGGAGTACGCAAACTTACATTTTCCTATTTTGACGTAAGTTTCGCTCTATGGTTTTGCTACATGTGGAGAGCATCACATCACCTTCCTGTGTTTGTCGCAAATTACGTGACATCACCCGAATGGAGGAGCTTACGGAGGAGCTTGTCCGGACATGCCCCGGCTCGAATCAGTCGCGTAGATCGAGCACGCTGTTGCTAATATTAGGAGGAAAATATATTTTTGCTTTTTTTGGAGTCGAACACTTTGGTCAATGCTTGAACAAAATTTAACACCTCTTAAAAACATGATTAAGACTTTTTAAAATAGTTTTAATAGTTTTAATACCTTTTAAGGGCCTTAATTTTCTCATAATTGATTCATCAACTTTTAAAACCCCACGGACACCCTGTTGTAAACGTAAGAAAGCCGATTTGTCAAAAGCGACTACCTTTATGTGTGTGAGCATGCACACAATCCACACAGCTTTGCTCGCTGACTCAGTTTTTTACTTTTTACTCATTCACATTCCTTCTCTCCAATTGTATAGTCCTTTGTGAAAGTGTGAGTTTTTTGCATCTTGTTTACATACCCTATGAACCGCAGCTACGCTAATTATTCTCCTTATTCTCTATTTCCACCTGGGGATACTCATCCCGAGGCTCCCAGAGATTAAGCAGTGCCACTGAAGTGATCCAAGACCTGTGAAGAGATGATCCCAAGGTTTCCACATTATCGGACCAGGCCGTAGCAGCTGCTGTGGTGGTCATGAAGGAGTAGAGAGCATGAGACTGATTCCTGTGATACTCCAGGGACCGCAGAGTCTTCGCTGATTTCCTGCGTTCTCCAGCGTCCGACACCTAGACTGCAGCTCTCCACAAGACATTATGCCATATGAGAAATGGTCGTGCTATCTGAGCCAGGTTTCTCCTGAGTTTTTTTTTCCTTCACTTTCGCCCATTGGTGAAGTTTGTTTTTCCTGGCCACTGTTGCCACTGGCTTGCATAGTTCAGAACTTGTAGAGCTGCACATCGATGGATTACTCTTCAGTGTTTGGACTCCCAGCGGTGAATATTAAAACACACTGAACTGAGCTGAACTGAACTGACCTTAAACTCTGAAAACTGAACTGACACTGTTTCGATTCACTATAATCTTCTATGTGAAGCTGCTTTGACACAATCTACATTGTAAAAGCGCTATACAAATAAAGGTGAATTGAATTGAAGTGAGGGCTGGTGACACAATCACCAATATCCATCAACAAGCTGCATCATCTGACTTCCCGTCCAATCATGTGCGCTCCTGCTTCCATCATTAAAGTGATAAGACTACAATCAAACTACATCCACTGAGAACTGTTTAATCAGGCTGTGGATTAAAGTTAATAATAATGTAAATGATGTTCAATTTCTTATACGGACCAATCGTTTCGCTTTAGAAGACCTCAGTGTGTCATCAGGAGCCATGGCTATTGATTTGGACTCGTTTGTATGTGCTTATTGTTCACCTAAAAAACCTGTCACCATTTATATGAATAACCAAGAACCACAGATTCAGTTAAAATCTTCTTTAATCTTCTACTGAAGAAAGAAACTACATCTTGGATGTCCTATGGCTGAGTAAATTAACAGGAATGTGTTCATTTTTGGGTGAACGCTCCCTTTAATTTAGCCTGAGCAGGAAAATTCTTTAAATATTTAGACGCGTAGGCAGCTGCAGTGTTACTGAGACAGTTGTTATGCTAGGAGGCTAAGATAGCAAATTCTTGTTGCTTTTCCATCTCAGAAATGTCAGTTGTATGTTGCTCCGGACAAAAGCATCTGCGAAATGAAATAAATCTAAATGTGCATGTAAAACGGCATGAAAAGCTGACCTTAATGCAGCTGCGGTCTTATCCAGATTACAGCGCTTAACATGTCCATTTGAATCGAGATGGCATTGCTATAATGGGTCAATGTTTTACTCAGGAGGCAGTTTCACAATTTACTAAATTAAATGATGATATAATGTAAAATGTTTTATATATAGTTACAACACACAGACAAAAAACAATCGAGGTATATGAGGAAAAGTGCTGCACTGAAGGATCAAATGTAGCTGTAGCTTTAGAATTCAGTTTATTTAACTTTATCCGTCCCTTCATTCATCAGGGGTCACCACAGCGGAATGAACCGCTAACTTATCCAGCATATGTTTTACACAGTGGATGTGTTTAGATTGTGGGGGAAACTGGAGCACCCAGAGGAAACCCACGGCAACACGGGGAGAACATGCAAACTCCACACAGAAATGCCAATTGGTCTAGCTGGGACTCAAACCAGCGACCTTCTTGTTGTGAGGCCACAGTGCTTACCACTGAGCCACCCATTCAGATAATTACAAAGAAATTCAAATACCATACTTACATTTCGGTGGCCATCGCGCAAGATTTTGTGTAACACATGGCAGAACTTCCAGCTGAGGATGGCGCTGCTTGGCAAGGGCAGACCAACGGCGTATGACCAGAAGGTATAGGCCCCTTTCTCTCTGTGGGTTCCCAAAATGATTCCTGTTCATATCTTTAAGGAAAACACTTCTGTTTTTTGAATACTTTCAAAAAATACTTTCATAATGATCAGATCATACATTTTTATTGAGTGCAAAAGTTATAATAATACATTGTATAAATTAAATCAGTGTTTCCCAATTATATTCCTGGAGGCACACCAACAGTACTTCCCTTATCTGACCCATTACCTTCAGAGTTTGGAGTCTCCTGTAATGATCTGATGAGTTGATTCAGGTGTGTTTGATTAGGGAGAGGTTGAAAATGTGTACTGTTGGTGTGCCTTCGGGAACAGGGTTGGGAAACACTGCATTAAATTACTCATCAGTTGAATTAAATAACTTGCACCTTATTTTATGTTTAACTGTGGAGTTTTTGTCAGCATTTAAAAGTTCAGATAGATCCTCACTTCAATGTCAAAAAAACATAGTAATGGTCTTTCCATAATGCAGTAATGTGAAGATCTGTGTAATGTAGTCATCATTTGAATTTGTGATGCACTGATCTTGGTTTTTTATGGACGATTCTGCTTTACAGTTATTTTACATGCAAAAGGGCAAATTGTAATACCAACTGGAAGCAGGAGATAAGAACATTTTTTTAAATATAGTAAAAATAGGCCTGCATGATATTGAAAAATATGGACATCGTGATATTTTATTGTTTAGCGATATATTGAACAATATGAATACAATTTGACCCATACAACCTGAAAACCTTTATTTGGAAAGATGTCATTCATTTAGACTGACTGGGATGATTCTGTAGAATGATGATGAATCATACATATTATACAATGTCCACACTAATACATATTTAGTTTAAAAGCGGACATTTTCTAGGAAACAAAGGCCGCATTTACACTGCACTGTTCAAGTGACTCAATTCAGATTTTTTTTTCTCCCATGTGGCACAGATCGGATATGGCCCATGTACGTGTAAGCAGGAACAAATCACATGGATTCCGATTTACTCAAATCAGATTCAGGCCTTGTTCATATGTGGAAATTTATCCGATATGAATCGGATCTGTGCCCTCGTGTCTGCAGTGTAAGCAAGTAGATCGGATTTTTACCTGTCAATGCGAGTCGCGCGTCATTAAAAACCGTAGCGAATGACGCCAAGTCTGACGCTTTCATTTCAGAACAGACTTCAGCCGAGTCTCAAACCTTAAATCTCATACACGAGGACTAAAACAGCTTTTATATTGTCATATAGCACAGGTATTCAAGCATGTAAACGAGAGCGAGAGAGTGCAATGTCCACCACGTAACCAATATAAACTAATTAACGCATAAATCACGGCATGGACATGACATTAAGATGCCGACTGGTTTGAAAAAGCCTATATATCAAAAGAAGATGGCCAAATGAGAACCTTTCTGTCATAAACTATAGTAAAACAGCTTGTCAAAAGCTGCGAACAGATTACATACAGCAATAGATAAAAGAGCACTCTTTAATTATCAGCTGTTAGTCAGCGTCCGCTCTTTTTTTCTGGTCATTGCGCCTTGTAAGTATGTAAGTTTGACACCCAGTGGTTGAACTAGGGATTGTATTCCTGGATCAAAACACATGCAAGTGCAGGTTGCCAAATTGAGGACCAACAGGAGTGTGCCTGACTATCGAGTCTAATGGTTGATTTAAGGCTGATTTAAACCATGTTCTAAATAAAAACAACAGCAAGCAATAGAAGGAATATTTTACCTATTAAAATGACTTTGTTCTTATACCAACACCTGAAATTTATATATTAGAAACGGATTCTCTCTCACAGCTAAACAACAGAAACCTGACAATGATAACCTCAGGTACACCTCACGTGCTTTATTCAGTGTTAAAGGCTAACAATGTGAGTTTAAATGCCATTTTACATGACATTTATTGTCATGCTACTGAAAGCAGCAGCAGATAGTTCACCTCAGAACTGTGAAATAATGCAAACCAACACATATCAGTGATTCAGCATCAACATTTAATAATGTTAAAGAGGTTTAATATGTATTAAATAGATTATAAACCTTACCATTTCGCGAGTGAGTGCATATTCTGTGTCTCTGAATGGCTGTATTTAAATTTCTGTCGTGTTGGGGTGGTGCAAACAGCCAAATTGCTTCTCCATGCAAAGAACCAAAACAAAGACAGTGTTCTGGCATGTGACTCATATTTTCAAAGCAGAATATCTGACTTCAGAATTGTTTTTCAGATAAACAAGAATGTTCGCTTAACATGTTTTTCCTAAATATCTGCAAACATATTATGTTATTTTAAGCTTTAGAAGAGTCAAATCTTATATACAGCACCTTTACACCATGACATATGCCTAATGTGTGTCTGTTAAAGAACAGTCGGAAAGACTTTTCATTTATTTATTTATTTTGTGCCCTTGAATGGCTAATTACACCGGTGCGACCATTCAGAAATTAGGTTGCACATGCGACCAGATAGGTCACACTATAGAGCTCAAACACAAATTGTTTACTGGTTGTTCAGTAGCGGAAATAAACAAATGTTTCGACATTTTGCCACAACGTTTGAAAGAGACGGAAAGTAAATAAACACTACGCAGATATGATGCAGGTAAAAGCGTCTTATGTCTGTGCGCATGCGCAGTTCATCAATGAAAGCGTTGTCAGTCGTTTTAGTGTGACTGATGGAAAGAATCGAAAACAATAGTGTGGATATGGACATGTGGCCCAGTGAGATACTGCAGTTGACCTACCTGGAGGTTTAATAATAGTTGAATAAACAATGACAAATGGATGTCTGAATTAAGGATACTGCGTGCATGCTTCTCCTTCAGTGGTGTCTCTGTGGAATTGATTGCCTTGCTGATGCTGCTGAGCTAAAGTGGAAAGAAGAAAAGAGGAGTAGAAAAAAATTACTAAGGACTTTGTGTAGTAATATCATTTTCTCTATGCATTTCATGCATGGGACATGAGATTGAAAACAGGAAGAAATGCACAAAAAAATTTATTCTGCCTATGTTAGGTGTGTGACGAGACATATCTCATGAGCAGTGGCGTAAAGTACCTAATTACAAATACTCAATTTACTGTAATTGAGTAGTTTTTCTCAAGAATTGTAATTTCCTAAGTAGTTTTTAAACTGTGTACTTTTACTTACCCTTGAGTACATTTTTAGTGCTGTATCTGTACTTTTACTCCATTACTTTCCTTCAACCTGCAGTCTCTACTTAATTTTTTCCTGTCTATGGTGAAAAATCAGTCCTTTGATTCCTGTCCAATCAAATCGCACATAGAAGGTAAATCGCATCATAATAAACTACCTCAAGACATGTGCTTTATAATTGCAGCCAACTGTTTAGAAGCATTAAAAGTGTCCAAGAAGATGTAAAAAATCTTTACACGCATTGACCCAGAGACTGTTTAGATGCATGCCACTGATGAGAAGATGTTGAATGTTTACTGTATGATGACCGAAATGGCCCTAAACAGCCAGCAGGCACAAGACATCAACATGACACTAGATTGGCGTTGTACCCTAACGTCATGGACATTGCATTTTGTTTGGAAATGAAAATTAGGTTGACGTTAGAACTCAACGTCAGGTCAACACCAATGTTCAACGTCCAACCTAAAACCAACAAAATATCAATGTTTAATGATGTTACAGCTTGACGTTGTGTGGACGTTACCACTATGACATCGATGAGATGTTGGATTTTGGTTGCCACACCTGACGAATAAACGTCAGTATTTGACATCAATATGATGTTGGTTTAAGATGTTGGCTTGACGTTGAATTTTGGTCATTTTCTAACAATCTAAAATCAACCAAATATCAACGTCATTTGACGTCATTATTGGACGTCAAAATAAAGTTGTCCTTAGACACTGGCTAGATATCACAACCTAAATCTAACCTAATATTAACATTTTCTGATGTTTTGTGCCTGCTGGTGAATAACTAAATGCACTACAGAATGTTACGTTTACACACATCCACAAACTACATGTAAATGCATCAGCTTTTTAAAGCACAATACTCATTACTCACTACTCTTGAGTACTTTTTACTCATGCTTTGAGTAATATTTACAACAGATACTTTTACTCTACTTGTACTGCATTTTTAGGCAAGTAATGGTACTTTTACCTGAGTATGATTATTCAGTACTCTTTCCACCACTGCCCATGAGACGAGACAAGAGTGTGGGTTTACAAGAACAAGATGAGACAAGATTTTAAGCCTTCAAAGAAATCCTCAGTGATTAGAAAATAATCTAATAATCAAAACCTGTAGATGCATTTTAAAATCAACTTATGCTTTATGAAATAAAACTTTCATTTTAATAAATTATATGCAGCAATAAAGATGTAAACACTGCAAAAATTGAACAAAAATGTATAACTAAATAAAAAATAAGAACACAAATATGTTTTAAAGTGCAATTAATAACTGCAAAAATGAACTATAATCAAAGTAGGGCTCTCTTGAAGCTCAATAACATCATTAAAAAGAAGGTAGTTTATTGCACAGAATGGTCTGGACATGTTCTTTTTTTAGATTTATTTTTGCCTCTTTTTTTTTGGAGTTTTTGCTTCATTTGGGAATGAGATATGACCGTATGTACAAAGACAAAATGTGGCTTCACAATAATACATAATTTAAAACTCACATACCGACACTGGCTTATGCGGTAAAAACATTCATTTCACTGTTTTTTCAAATAAATATGCATTACTATACAAGTATTAAATCTATACTTGTAAATAAAAAATAATTTAAAAATTGCTCCAGACAATCGATTTGTGTTGCGACAACATAAAATAATTAGGTTAATTTATTAGTTTTTACAAATTTAAGTGGATTGAAGATTAAACAATTAAGTTGTCCTGCAAAAAACTCATTTCAAATGAGTAGTTTGAACAAACAGCAACAAATTTATTGAGAAATATAATAAAAGAGCTTAGAGATGATCTGGTCTCTCTGATGCACACACTATGACTTGGCGTGTTGATCTATGGCTCATTAACGTGCTAGTGAGATGTGCTAGTTGGCCACAAAACTAGCGAGAACTAAAGGAGAACTAAATGAAGGCCATGAACAGCACAAAGAGCAGATTGTGCAGAACAAAGCATGTCACCACGAGGAATTGAGCAGTTTGGTGCCAACACTGGCATTCAGACTTAGACAGATGGTCTGCCTATTGGCTAACTGTCATAACAGGCCCCATTCGGGAGAGAGTGGGGAGGCACTAAGACCCTGCTTTCTACACTTTAATAACCAATCAAAGGCCTGCACAATTAATCGTTTTTAACCAAAATCGCGATTTGAAAGGGTGCAATTTTTTAATTGCATAAGCTGCAGATATTTAGATGCGCTATCAACATATATAAGCACACCCCTCACAAATCTCTCATTTAAATTAATATTGTCTATAGGAAGCTTTACAATATTATATTTGTGCATATACATTAGATTAGTCAGTACTGAAGCCAAATCTGAAGCTAATCTAACGAAATAACTCATCATAACGATCCAAAATCGGTACACCGAAATGTATGTGTTAGAGAAAAATATTAAATAAAAATTAAAAAACGAACAAAATTCAAGAGAAACACAAAATATATCAAATTTTGTTGAAATTTTGTAGTTTGTAATTGTTTTTTCCTAATATTTTGCATGAATTACATTTTTATTTCTAAAGATGTTCAATGACATAAATATTATTTTATTAAATATTTCCCTTTAATAAATCTGTTTTGTTCAAATGCATCAAAATACATGACCTATATTCACAGGAATATGTTGACTGTAGTTTTTGAAAGTTCTGACAGTTCGCAAGCACATGATCCTAGCGGCTGCAGATTGCTGATATACACGTAGATCGCTAACGGAGTACAAATCTGCCATTACATTGACTACAAGTTCCAGTCATGCACCGCTCACACGCACCTGTTCCAGATGCCGCTAATTGCAAACACTCACAGCCGGAGGATCATTATGCACTGATTACAAAAACTATATATATACACAGCACACACGCACACTTCATTGCTGAGTCTTGTTATACTGAATTGTGAACAATACAACCATACGTGCCAACACTCCCGTTTTTCCTGGGAGTCTCCCGTATTTCAGACCCACCTCCCATTTTGTCATTTATCCCAGAAAACTCCCTAAAATTCACACCCTTCCCCCAGTCTTTAGTGGTTTGGTACAATCTGTAACACCCACGGATCGGCAACAATTCCGATGGAAGCCGGTGCCCGGTGCATAAGCACCCCTTCCGATCGCTCCGCTCCGCCAACCCTTTCCAGCCCCTGTAAAGTCTCTGAATGGTACTGGACATAAAAACACCCCCCCCCCCCCCCCCCCACCACCACCACCACCACCACCACCACAAACGGTCTCCCGGATTTTTAGAGACAAATGCTGGCAGGTATGATTACAACGCGTTTTCCTTTGCCTTGTCTTGCCGTGTTTGACCCTCGCTGTGTTTTATTGTTTATTCCTGTCTGCTGCTTGCCTTTTGACCATTCGCCTGTGTATTTGACAACGACTCTGGATTTCCTGTGTGCATCTGTTTGTCCCTGTGTTGACCATTGCTTGCCTGACCATCTCTGTTTAATAAACCTGCGTTTGGATACGTACTCTGTTGTCAGAGTTCCTATCATCGTAACAGTAACACAATCTAAATGTAAAGATTTTATATATCTTTAGTTTATACATAAGATTTTTTATATAATATAAATAATTGAATTTAAATTACTGTAGTTATTTTCTTAACTTGTAATGACAACTGACAACTTTATTGGAAAATGCAAACAATGTTTATGAGGTTTTAAATAAACAGTAGCATAGTGTAGCGTACTTTGTGATTATGCTTGGTCTTTCTTTGGTGCTGTTAAAACCATCACATCAAACCTGTAGCTTGGTAGCTAATGGTAGTAAATCACATTTTAAATTGCAAATCACAATTTTGATAAGATAATTTTGAAATTTGGCTAAAGGACTTTATTATTTAGGCAATAATCATAGCAATAATCATAATCGTTGGAGGTAGGGCTGAGCAGTTTGACGATCTATATTAGGGCTGCATGATATTGGAAAATCTAACATTGTGATTTTTTTATTCTGCAATATACAGTATATTGTGATAGGAAGTAGGCATGAGGCAATAATCATTTTTAAGGTAAATCGCGGTTTGGAAAAGTCAAGATTTTAAAACCACCAAAAATTTTTGTAATACCGTTACTAAGGTATGTGTTAGATTTTTTATTTACGTTTTTTAGGACAACAGTATCTCCAGCAGAAAAGATCTCCAAAGATGCCGTTTTAAATTGTAAAGAAACAAATTTTTACAATTTCACTAGATGACTTGAATTGAACTGTTTAGAAGGAATTTATAATTTTAGATTGATTGGGATGATTCAGCATGGGAGTGCGTATGCATAAAATATAAGAAACAATTTACAAGCATAGATAAATTGAATAATGAAAAAAAAAAACCCACAAATTAAATAAACAGCTTTTTATTGTTTTGCAAGAAGTTGATCTGTATTCAGGTATACAGTAATTGAATAATTAAATGTAAAATAATACTGCATAGTCTTTGTTTTATAAACAGTTTAATAAAATTAATCGTTATTAATTTGTCAAAGTTACAAACGGTGCAATTTCTTAGGCCCGAATGCTTTTAAAACCCTCACATAGTCACAGAAATGATCAATTCAACATCGTGTATAGTCGTGATGTGTCTATTGTGAATGATCACATTGCGATATCGATGCTGAAACAATAAATTGTGCAGTATATATTGTTGCCGTGGAATAAAATGTGAACATTAAAAGGATTTTTTATTCTGTGTATGAAATGTAAATGAGTGGGAGTGGCCACAGCCAAAAGATGCACCATAGAGCCTCGCGACTTCGACGTCAATTCACTTCCCCCTATTGGCAACGCAGCAACCACCCAACCCTACTTTCCCTCCTTTTTAAATGCGCGAAACGGTGGCCCAGTGATTAGCACTGTTGCCTCTGCTTTAAGTCCCCACTAAACCAGACGACATTTCTTTCGCTTGTTCTCCCCGCACTCGCATGGGTTTTCCCCGGGTTCTCCGGTTTCCTCCCACAGTCCAAATAACACGCACCCTAATTAAAATGAAAACCAACTAATTTTATACCATAGTCAAGCTCTCAGCGAGTACACCTCTCCTCAGTCATCCATATCCGTCACTTAGCTACAAATAAGCCGGAGGGAGTCTTCAAGATCTACCTAAGCTCAAACTCCCCTCTCACCCTGCAAACGGGAGGGAGCCCAGGGCTCGAGGATCTCATAAGCTCAGAGCTCTCTCCCGGGACAGCATGCCAAACAAGCTTTATAATCAATCATCAGCTAAGTGTGAACTCTTGAAAAGACTATTAAAGTATTGGGCATGTGTCCAAATGTTTCTCTTTCAATACTCGACTGCTTTCTGAGTTTGAAAATGATTGTTTAAGTTATTAATAATAGGAATAAGCTATTGTTTATCAAGAAAGTGATATGTTTGCAAACTTTTCTCTTATTAATTCAGTTTATTTACTCAATAATGGATTTATTTTTACTTTGTTGCTCCTATGAATATAAATGTACATTATTTGTTATGTGAATGTTCCAGCAAGAGTAAAATTCTTTATTGAATTTTTATCACATTATCTGGTAAGCATTTAATCTATAAATGCAATCAGTTTCAATTTTTTCAGTTTCTCCATTCGAATGAATTAAGACCTTTAGACAGTGACCTGCCGCCACCGACTGGGTGGTTTTAATTTAATATCTGTACACCTTTTATATCATAATTTTAATCTTATAATTGAAATGCAGCCTTTATTGTTAGAAAACAGCCATAGTGACAATCTAACAATATCTCTAGTAAACATGCAGCTGACTGGGTGAACTATTTAAATGAGGAGTTCTGTGTAGGCGGAAGTAAACATACACTGCGTGGAGTGAAACCGGACACCGCATGACGTCATGTGAAAAGGGTCTATTGCAAACTGGCAGCGTTGCCAGCTGCTTTATGCCTTTAACATTAAGTAATCACTTCCAATATTAATACAGGAATTGTAATTGTTTATATTTTGTATTTTTGAAAGTAAAACTGTTTGATATTTCCTTAAAGTGTTTATATACTTATATATACATAATTAAGTTATCGTTTCCTGTTACTTAGGATTTATTTTATATCCAATGTTACCTGAGAAATGTTTACAATAATAAAGTCTGTCCACGTAACACTGTGAAATTTGTTGTTCATCTAAAGTCATATTTTGTTTACTACATTTATAAGTTTAAAAATAAAATGCAAAATAATCAAATAAGTCTTTTCTTTTCTTTAATCATTTACTAATTTTCATTCAGAAATTTCCCTTATTTTTCAAGGGTCTCCACAGCAGAATGAACCGCCAACTTATCCAGCATATGTTTTATGCAGTGGATGCCCTGCCAGCCACAACCCGGGATGGGAAACACCCATACACTTATTTACACACACTCATACACTACAGCAAATTTAGCCTGCCCAATTCACCTACAGTGCAGGTCTTTAGAAACCCACGCCAACTCGAGGAGAACATGCAAACTCCACACAAAAATGTTAAACTGGCTCAGCCGGGACTCAAACCAGCAACCTCTTTGCTGTGAAGTGACAGTGCTAACCACTAAGCCTCCATGCCGCTGTGAAAGACATCGTTAATAAACTTTCTCCTTCTATGAACAAGTACGGTCACACCACTCAGCCCTATAGCTGGAGGCCAAAATTGAAATTTCAATGAACCGCACCAACCCTAGAGGAACAGCACTTATATCACTAGAAGACGCCTTGAAGAATGAACAGACATAAAAAAATGTCCTTGGAAGACCTTACAGTATTATGTCTACTGTCTTTTTGTGTCACCAAACAGAAAGCAACAGCATGCAGCTGAGACACTCAACACTGAGGGAAACCTGAGCCAGTACTGGGTTTGTCCTTTCTGCTCTCAGTCAATAGAACGGCATACTTTAACCTATTTCATAAAAAAGGACAACCGTGTGAAACTGTGCCACAGGAACACCACCAGAAAAGTCCTTTATAAAGTTTTACACTTTCTTTTTATGTGTTTTGTTGTTTGACAACCATAAACCATCCTTTAATTGTATGGCAGTAGTTGCAGTTTTACAACTCAAATAATCTGTTTTAAAACGCCTCCTATTGTTGTAATTTACAGTCTCTGGTGATGTATTGTTTTATTATTTGATGGTTTGTTATGTAAAAAAAGATACAGGGATACCTTGAGCCAAAGCAATGTGTAGGGTTCGAAGATAAGCTCGAAGACAGCTGCCCTGACTTTCACTGACTAAATAAAAACAGGGAGCTGTTGTGTTGAGCAGTTCCTCCAGAATTTTGTGATTCTGCGATGGATGAATTTAACGCAAAAATCAACCAAATAGCTTTTGAAATTTGACATTTGAACACGTTGAAGAGATTTTAACAGTTTTGTTAATATTGATCAATTGATTCATTTATGTCTCAAATATGATGAGTTATTATGGTCAAGAGGTAACATTTTCTCTCTCTGTTTCGCTCAGTGTTCCCTTTATATAGAAACCAATGGTTCTCGAGGTCTTCTGTAAATTTGTGTATATTTTCAGAGCAAAACAACAAGAAATTTTTGCATAAATTTTGAGAAAAGTCTAACAATATCAATTAGGGCTTCAACAACAAATGCTCAAAATCGCAAATTATCAGTAATAATATTCGTTGTCAAGAATGCATGATGGCAAGATAAACAGTCACTAGCGCATTGTACAGGGTACAGAACCAGCTGCAGGAAAAAGCATGTGCCCCATATCCCTACAAGGTGTGAGTAAATATTACATTAAATGCCTCTACGAAGAACCAATGGAAGTAGCCTAGCAGTCATTTTCATCGTATAATAGTTTAGTTTAATGCTTTTCTTTAAACTGTTTCTTGAACTCTGGGACATTTGTGCACTGAGCAGTGAACGTTTAACTGTTCTTCCGATTTTTACCTCTGTTTTGAAAATAAATATTTGTGGCTTAATTATTATTATTTATATTTTAACAAATTCTGCTACTTAACACCTTATTTTCAGCATGTTTATACTGTATCCTAATTTCATAATGTGTCTATAATAGAAGTACAATTGTCCTGCTTTCTCATTCATTAATTTTCCTTCGGCTTAATCCCTTTATTAATCAGGGGTCACCACAGCGGAATGAACCGCCAACTTATCCAGCATATGTTTTAATCCAGTAGTTGAAAACACCCATACACAGACACACACACTCATACACTATGGTCAATTTAGTTAATCCAATTCACTTATAGCGCATGTCTTTGAACTTTGGAGGAAACTGGAGCGAACCCACACAAACGTGGGAAGAACATGCAAACTCCACACAGAAATGCCAACTGGCCTAGCCAGGACTCGAACCAGCAACCTTCTTGCTGTGAGGCGACAGTGCTAACAACTGAGCCACCATTTGTTTTTGTTTTTTAATTTTGGATATTTAAAGACGTTTTACTGCTCAAAAACAAACGTTGATTTTTATTTAAGAGTTTAAAATGTCATAATGTAAGATCATTAAACTCGATACGTGGCTTTTGCATTTTTTAAAGAATACTTTTATACGTAAATATTGCGCTGATTTACCCATTTATTTTATAATAAGTAATACATCAAATGATCAAAATGCTCATTAGTTGCAGCCCTAATAACACCCAGCAGGCACAGGATGTCAACATGACATCATATTGAAGTTGTACCCCAACATCAAAGGGACGTTGCATTTTGATTGAAAATGAAAATCGGGTTGACGTCAGAACCCAACGTCAGACCGATGTCTATGCCCAACGTCGGACTGACATTACATTGTGGTTACTTTCCAACGTCCAACCTAAAAACAACTAAATATCAACGTCTAATGATGTTACAGCTTGACGTTGTGTGGATGCTACCACAATGACGTCTATCAGACGTTGGATTTTGGTTGCCATACCTGAAGAATAAATGTCAGTATTTGATGTCAATACGACGTTGGTTTAAGATGTTGGCTCAACGTTGTATTTTGGTTGCCATATCTGAAGAATAATCGTCAGTATTTGACGTCAATACGATGTTGATTTAAGATGTTGGCTGAACGTTGTATTTTGGTTGCCATATCTGAAGAATAATCGTCAGTATTTGACGTCAATATGACGTTGATTTAAGATGTTGGCTCAACGTTGTATTTTGGTTGCCATATCTGAAGAATAATTGTCAGTATTTGACGTCAATATGACGTTGGTTTAAGATGTTGGCTCAACGTTGTATTTTGGTCACTTTCCAACACAACCTAAAATCAACCAAATATCAACGTCTAATGAGGTTACAGATTGACTTTGTGTGGACGTTACCACTATGACGTCTATCAGACGCTGGATTTTGGTTGCCATACCTGAAGAATAAATGTCAGTATTTGACGTCAATATGACGTAGGTTTAAAATGTTGGCCCAACGTTGTATTTTGGTCACTTTTCAACACAACCTAAAGTCAACAAAATATCAACGTCATTTCACATCGTTATTGGACGTCAAAATAACCTTAGATGGTGGTAGCCTAAATCTAACCTAATATTATATCTAATATGACGTTGTGTGTCTGCTGGGTAATAATCGAAACATATGAAACAATTTGATTAAAAAAAAAAAAGCAATAAATATAAAATAAAATCTAAAATGACAAACAAAAATCCATGACAAGGACAACAAAATATATAAAACTGCTTAACTTTCAATGTCTGGAATAGACCTTTTAAAATGACCATGACCCGTGGGAACGCTGTACTTTGAGCCAAAGCAATGTGTAAGTAAGCACTATCTTTGTTGTAAAATACACACTGTTTTTTCCTTTTAGCTTCCATACAACATCTCCTGAAGCAAGGACATTCATGCAATGAAATCTCTCTCTATCTCTCTCCTTTGACTGTTCCTGTTAAGAGTCGCCACACTGGATAAACCACATATTATCCTGCCTTTCCTGACGCAACTTACGCAAGGACTTCCCTATAATAGGCCTACATATATTGACCACCTCTGCTACACATACTTGCTTCACAGTGAGATAACACAAAGCCCTTATGTTGCTTGGCAACATCTGTCAATGCTGGGACGATCCTACCCACGTGACGGCTCACGGCAAACTGACACAGAACACACAGAGCTGCAAAGTAAACACACAGCACTATGCGGCATGTCTGACCTGTGTGTGAGAAAAGTTCATCGATCTGTTGTGTGAATCACTTCAGATAGTTTTGTGATCATTTTCCATCAGCTTAGTCCCTTATTTATCAGGGGTCGCCACAGGGGAATGAACCGCCAACTATTCCAGCAAATGTTTTATGCAACGGATGGCCTTCCAGCTGCAACCCAGTACTGGGAAACACTCTCATTTTCACATACACACTCATAGACTACAGCCAATTTTTGTTTAGTTAATCCAATTCACCAATAGCGCATGTCTTTGGACTGTGGGGGAAACCGGAACACCCAGAGGAAACCCACGCCAACACGGGGAGAACATACAGAACTCAACTTCAGACAGAAATGCCAACTGGCCCAGTCAGGACTCGAACCAGTGAACTTCTTGCTGTGAGGCAACAGTGCTAACCATTGAGCCACCGTGCAACCCTTATGTAAGAATTACAATGAATATATCTCTTCTCCTCTGAACATGTATGGCTTTCTTTTATGTAGTGAAACACACAAGGAGATAGTGAACAACAATGACTGCCAGCGTCCCCATTTACTTTCAGACAACAGTTGCAAATGAAAGTGGATGCTGACTGAGCCTTTCAGTCTTTCACTTTCTGTCTAACATATCATTTGTGCTACATACTGCAAAAAAAGAAAGTTTGAAAAGTGTGTACATAACGACAAGAAATTAATTTGGTTGAATTCTTAATATCATATTATGTTATCGATTAACATTATCATGTTAATGAGAGCGTTCTAAAATTATCTTGTGGTTTATTTTCCAGGTTTCTCATTTTATTGGGTATCTTTAAAGGGATAGTTCACCCAAAAAAAATTAAATGCTGTCATTAATTACTCAATCTTATGGCATTCTAGCTTTTTGTACACCTTTGGAACATTAATTAAGATATTTTGAGCTGCAGACATGAGCTATGTTTCCATCCATCTACTTGTATGCGCATAAAAACACGATTGATGGAAACGCCAAGATACATAACTGAGTAGGATAAACTTTTTATACGATTAGAAAAGATGAGCATAAACTGCGATGGAAACACTTTTACCGAACAATCTCCAGTATGCGCATTAAAAAGTTCATGGGATTTTGTTATTAGAGATCTGATGGTGGAAATGTTTGTGAATGGACAAACCAGCAGGCTGAGCACACTGTAAAACATCTGAAATGTTATTTTGATCATTCTAAAATGTTTCAGTATTGGTGTAATTATATTATTAATGACCTCCAGAATTGTCAAGAGCGTGCTCTGCATTTCACGCCTTCAATCGCCACTCCACGTCCATTGCATGTCGGCAGTTGCCTTCTGAGGCACAAGTCATTTATTAACTAAAGAAAAGATTCACGCAGCTTTTCCTATCGCTGCAAATTCCCTTTTTACTGTTGAAATTTGGTGCCACTTAAGTTACGATTTTATTCACTCTCATTGAATGCATGCGCTGCTTTATATGCACGTCTTTTATGCGATATTCCAGTTTTCCACATAAATTTAATTCGCATTTTTTGGATGAAAACATAGCTAATAGTATTGTCAAAAGTATCAAGTTCGATTTTAAAAACATCCGTTTCCCACACACATTTGAGCGTGTTGTGTGTGTTTTCAACACAGCTCATTGGCTATTGTGTTCACGTGCTGAACAGAAATGACTTGGCTGTGAAGGTCATTGCTTCACCCAGGGTATATACAGGAACCAGAGAGTGAAATTCAATACCTTTTAAGACCTTTTTAAAGACTCTTTCCATACATTTTAAGACCTTATAACCAATTTTCAACCGGAAACACTGGCGAGATTTTAACTTACAGTATATTTACTAAATATTAATGTAAAGAAATTAATACAAAACTAAAACATTATTCATATACCTAATAAAAATCTATTAAATCTAGCTAATTCAGCAAGTTGGCACCTATAGAACTGCAGAAATAATAGTGTGGCCTTGTTTACTGCAGTAAACGAAGCAGCATGATGTCAAATCTAGTAGGAATTCATTGATTTCATAAACTACACAGAATCCTGACATTCGCAGATTTAATTCAGGCAGACTTTAGCATACAACCATACATTGCACAATCAAAAATGATACAAAATTGAATACCTTGCAAAATAGCATTTAAGACTTTTTAATACTTTTTAAGGACCTTAAATTTCTCTATATTCATGTATCAAGTTTTAATACTCTTTAAGACCCCGCGGACACCCTGTTCACCATTCTTCACCTCTGTTCACCAAGTGCAAACACAAATGGAAGCTTAAAAGTCGCGTTAATTAATTTGTCTGTCTATGAGCTAACATTGGTCTGAAGGATCGCCTGATCTACGCAGCTCAACAGCACTCAAATGTTAGCGGGAAATTGACATTTTAAAAAATTTCAGTATCGACTGCTACTTAAGTCGATACTTTTGACAACACTAGCAGACATATATACCTTGGATGCTTTGTTTCAAAATCTTGTGGGAGTAACCATGGTTGATTATTATCGTGACAATAGTATATGCAATATACGCGTTGCTAGGCCTGTCACAATAATCAATGTATCGAATTATCACACAACATGTGAACATGACCTCAATAATTTTTAGTGATGCAATAAATATCGCTCAAACAAAAAAAACAATTCCAGCAACACTTTAATTGATTGTTCAACATCTCTATCTCTATTGGAGTTGTCAGTGTCAGTATGGGTAAAAAACACTATAATATTTACTATATATTACTATAGTATATTTTGATGTGGGTGTCCGACAGCTGAAATGGACCTGGCAGCAGATATTGTAGCCTCTGTCCTTTTTACCTTGCACTTTTTAGTTAACATTTATTATTATTTATTTAGGATATGCATTTTCAGATCCTGATTCCAATGCGTAATTATTAAATTGTTAAAATGACTATAATTAAATGAAATATTCTTAAGAATAAAATATTTTGTGTTCTTTGAAACAGTGTATTTGCATCCTGGTGATATTATATTGTCATTCTGGCATTATATAATGAGCATAAAATGGTCTTAAAATGACAATATATCATTTAATCGCAATATATTTTGATGCAATATATCGTACAACAAAAAATAGATATCGTGACTGGCCTATGTATGGACATGTTCGATAAATTACATTTATTTTATGCATTGGCTGTTTTCAGGTGTAGCAGCATTTACCACGTTTAGCTGTAGTTCACTAAGAAGTTACGCAAACAGCTATTACCACACAATGATATGTTAAATTTTGCAAGCATGTTGCGTAGCTTATCAGTGAACTATGGCTCTGTGTAGTAAATGCTGCATCTAAAAAGAATCTGCTGGAGATTTACTACTGATTACAGAACAGGCTTTACTGGGAAAAAAAAGTGCATTACAAACATCTTTGATTGTTTATGCAGCCCTAATTGTACAATGTACTTATCATAATATACGTAATGCTAATGTGGTACTGTTTTTTTTTTTTGTTTGTTTTGTCAAGCTAATGTGACACTGGGTTTGTGGAATGTTTATCATTTTAAGCATGGGTTGGTTAGGGCAGGTGTAAAGTCTACATAATACAATTACAGAAGTTTTTACATGAATTAATAACAGCGATTTATGTAACTGCGTGCAGTTGTTTTGAACTATTTTCAATTTAAATTAAATTAGTGCTGGGCAAAGATTAATTGCAATCCAAAATAAAAGTTTGTTTTGACATAATACTGTATATATGTGTGTGTGTGTGTGTGTGTGTTTGTGTGTGTTATATATAAATACAGTGTGTAATATGTATATATGATTCAAACACATACATAAAGATGAAACTATACAAAACAATTTTGTTACATAGATATTTAAATGTATAAATAATTTGTATAACATACATTAGGGCTGCACAGTATATAATTTCAGCATCAATATTGCATTGTATCTGTTCACAATTGTCACATGGCAAAATATGCAATGTTGAGTCGGGATTATAGCTCAAAAGAATTACAGAATTGAACCTAAATATATTGAAAGTTTGTCATTTGTATGCATTTTAATTAATTCCTGTAACTGTGTGAGCATTTAAGACAGTTTAAAGCATTCAGGCGCAAGACATTGTAAGGTTTGTAGCAAATAAATATTATTTTTATTAGATTATTTAAATGATGAAGACATATTCACTGTTATTTTACATTTAATTATTCAATTAATTTACCTCAATACTGTTATAACCCCAGAAAACCTCAAATTGTAACTAAAAGTCTTTGCTCCATTATGTTTAGTTATGACTGTAGTTTGTTTAATATATGTATATAATAAATAACATAAAAAATGTATTTATATAAAATAATATATAGCCCTATACATGATTCACTCCCCTACAAAATCCTCCTGATCAATCTAAATGAATAACTTTCTAAATAGAGTTTCATCTGGTGAAAATGTAGTCATATAGCAATATAAATCGCAGAGAAAGAAAAAATATCGCTGTCAGATTTTTCCAATATCGAGCAGCCCAAACATACATACCTAAATATAAATTAAACACTTTCTCAAACATATGCATATATGTGTGTATTTATATATACATAATAAATGTACACAGTACACACATACAGTTGTAGTCAGAATTATTAGCACCCCTGTTTATTTATTTTTTTCCAATTTCTGTTTAACGGAAAGAAGATTTTTTTCAGCACATTTCTAAACATAATAGTTTTAATAACTGATTTATTTTATCTTTGCCATGATGACAGTACATAATATTTGACTAGATATTTTTCAAGACACTTCTATACAGCTTAAAGTAACATTTAAAGTCTTAACTAGGTTAATTAGGTTAACTAGGCAGGTTATTGTAATTAGGCAAGTTATTGTATAATGATGGTTTGTTCTGTAGACTATTGAAAAAAAATATAGCTTAAAGGGGCTAATAATATTGACCTTAAAATGGTTTTTAAAAAATTTTATTCTAGCTGAAAATAAATAAGACTTTCTCCAGAAGAATAAACATTATCAGATATACTGTAAAAATGTCCTTGCTCTGTTAAACATCACTTGGAAATTATTTTAAAAAGAAAAACAAAAATCAAAGGGGGGGCTAATAATTATGACTTCAATTGTATATCATATCAAAACAAACTTTTATTTCAGATGCGATTCATCTTTGCACAGTACTAATTGAAATATATACACAATAAGTCTATAGGTTGTTTTCCCATGACGTCATTGATGAGGCGAGAGACTCAGATGGAGGACAGGAAGTGATTCTTCTACATAGGAATCGCTAACAGAACATGAAAAATGTTTCTGTTTTTATGTTGATTATGATTGTTTAAATCGGCCAAAATTATAAATGCCAAACAGCTTTTAGATTAGATTCAACTTTATTGTCATTACACATGTACAAGTACAATGCAACGAAGTGCGGTTTAGGTCTAACCAGCAGTGCAATAGCATCAAGTGCAGGATACAGGTATAAAGTGCAGTTATAGAAAAACTATGGTGATATTTACAGATGGATACTATGAACATTATATACAGGTTGTATTCGCTATGAACAGAGATTTACAATAAATTAATATATTTTATAGACAGCTTTTTAAAAGTTTTGCACATAGGGGGAAAGACTGACTGAAAAACGGAAGAAAAGGCGGCATGTAATAAACATTTATTTAACATCAACATCCGTTAGTACAAACTTTTTTTTTAATGCAATGATTCGATTGACAGCACCAATACTTATTATATAAAGGTCTACCTATGTGTATTATATGATAATGTGTTATATAAAAATTAGATACAAACACCACCACACTTCCAGGAGAATATAAATGATGTACTCGCCATGTAATCGCTGCAATGAAATCTGCGTCTTGTTTTGCAATAATCCAAGTCTTTACCCGGCGTTTCGGTGGAATTAACAACCATAACGTGAACATCGAGATGAGCAGCAGCAGGGAATATTTGTTGATGGTAAGTTCATTAAGTTCATTTCCCCTTACAAAAATAAATCAATAATAATGTAGACTATGCGAAAAAGTTTTGTATAATAATAATAATAATAATAATAATAATAATAAAAAAATAATAATAATAATAATAATAATAATAATAATATTAATAATGCATTTTATTTATGGTTCGCTTTTCTCAGACCCAAAGCGCTAAATTTGTATGCTTTCATCTGTTATTTCTTGATGTCTGGAAGATATCCGCTTGGGGAAAAAAACAGAATAGCAAATTTATAATAAACATATATTTTTACACAACATATTAAATTGTATAATGTGTATAACGTTTTGTTAATGAATGCTACAAAATACTGTAGTAAAGTTAACTGATAAATTGTAATAAACACTGTAAAGTTAGTGTAAACTACAGTGTATTGTGATGGTGTATAACTATAGCGTAGAAAGCTGAAGCCTGTTGAATAACACAATAGTACCACAGCAACAATATAATTACTCTGACAGTATAACTCAAGTAATTATCTACAGTATGCTTCCAAACACTATAGTATTTTTCATGTAACGTAATAGCTTATACATCTACCGCCTCGATGATAGGCAAATATATTTTAGATCAGTAGAAAAATCGTCCCTCTTCATTATTCGAGGATCATACCCAACATATGTGCTTATTTTCTGTTTATATCTCCATTGAAATATGGTATAAAATCGCAAAAATATGGACTTTCCTCTAAGTCTCACATTCAGTTTTTTACTTTCTGCCCTCCATCTGAATTTCGCTTGTCACCAGAACCACGTGATTGAAAACAACCTATTGAAATGTTACTAAATAGTACTGGATGACGATATTGGACCAAATTTTTATAGTTATGTTTATAATTAGTGCCTGTTTTAATGTTCTAATATTTTTTTCTATAATATTGATTCATGTATGATTACTTTAAAAAAAAAATAGATAAATAAAACAAAGCTACCGAATACAAGCCAGCTGTTTAGTTTACTTTCACTTCTTAAATAATTAATTCAGTACTGAATGTTTTCCTTACACTCTTTCCATTTTAAACAAGCAGCAAAACTATGTGTGGTGCAACCTGTAAAAGGAAGAACAACCTGCCAAACCAGGTTCCTTTGTCTGCATAACTCAAGAAGAATTGCAAACTTCTTACATCATTCTTACATGATTTCCTTTTTCCTCATTTTTAAAAATTAAATGTAAAACAATTTTCCTTTCCACGCACACATTCTGCCCTCTTCTGAAACAGCAACTTAGTTAACTTAGTTGTTATCCTAAGACAAACATGATAAATGTATCTAATGAGGATTTTGATTTGTCCATACTATAATTATTTATTTTTTTAAATGACATTCTTAAACTTGTATTGTTGAAACTGCAGCTACTAAGCAAAAACGAACAGCAAAATGCTATCCTATCCTTTTGACTACAGATTCCTATACTAAAATATCCTGTAAATAGATACATACCTATTGAATGTAATGGAGGCAAACATGAAAAGACAACAGAACAGGAAGAACCTGTCAAACTACTCAGAAAAAGGTCACACAAAAGACTTGGAGGATAAACATTAGTCTGTCTGACCATGAACATATTTAATATATTCATTCATTCATTTTCTTTTCGGCTTAGTCCCTTTATTAATTTGGGGTCGCCACAGCGGAATGAACCGCCAACTTATCCAGCATATGTTTTACGCAGTGGATGCCCTTCCAGGTGCAACCCATCACTGGGAAACACCCATCCACTTCCATTCACACACATACACTACGGCCAATTTTAGCTTATACCCAATTCACCTATACCGCATGTCTTTGGACTTGTGGGGGAAAACGGAGCACGCGGAGGAAACCCATGCCAACATCCAAACTCCACACAGAAATGCCAACTGAGTCGAGGCTCGAACCAGCGACCTTCTTGCTTTGATGCAAGAGCGCTAGCCACTGCGCCACCGTGCTGCCCACCATTAACATATTTAATACAATTATTATTATTATTATTATGAAGACTATTACAGTATGTGCAATTCTGTATCTTAAAATCCATTAAATGTCTATTATCTGTAATAGAGTGCTTGATTTTTATAACAAGAATATGTTATAGTTTGCTTCTCTTTTAGTTAGAAAAATACCAGACAATTCTCACTACTAACTACTGGCTTATTGTTAAGATATTTGCTGTTTATTAGTAAATAAAATAGTCATTTAATAAAGTATGATCTTATTCTACATCTCGAATCCTACCCAATATCTAAACCCAGCTACTACTTTAATCATTATTAATAAGTAGTAAACTAGCAAACACAGGCTCATTCTGCAAATGAAGCCCTATATACATTTCTGGAGATCTCGAATTATGTAACTAGAACTACGTATGGCTGCATTTCGTTTTTAAAATGGTTGCTACGGTGCGGTATGACCTAGTTTGGATGGCTTTTCCGCCATTATAAGTTTGTCTGGTGGCTCGTTGTGTACGACGGCGGACTTGCGACCTGGAGTGAAGTTAACCGCGACGATGGGGTTCGAATACGGCGAAGAACAGTTCCAGAAAGCAGGTAAGACAAAAAAAAGGAAAAAAATAAAATGAACAAGTAAATAACAGGGTGAAAATGTGGTAAAATCTGAAAATGTGGTAAAAAAAACAGGTGGCCATGATGGCTTTTCCTTTTCAGGATTGCTTTTGTAAACACTGTTGGTTGGGTTTATGGATGTCGGTGGGCACTGGTTAATCGGTGCTTTTGAAAACACTATTAGTTGGGTTTAGGGGAGGAGGGTGAGTCAATTAGTCAGTCAGTCAGTCGACAGCGGCCTCTGGTGGATTTACAAGAGAAGAGCAGGTGCGAATGGAACTCGCAAGAGAAATTTGAGATCTCAAAAAGCTTACACAGTGACCTCGGGCGGATTCGTGAAAACAAAAACTGCAAAAAAATGTAGCTACTGGGCATATTTGACGCTTTCCAGAAATGTATATAGGGATACGCTTTCAGAATGTGCCTGAGTTGCAACTAGTAGTTTAAATCTTTAAAAATTACAAGCTAAATCCTTAGTTGATGGATTGTTATAGAGAGAATTGTACCTTAAATTAATGTGTGACTCACTTGAGGTTCCAGTAGTTCATGTATTTACTAACATGAACTAAAAATCACCAAGGAGAATCTTCAACATTTACTAACGCATCATTAATAGTCTCTAAAGTTAGTAAAATCTAACAGGAACTAAGAATTAACTTTATTATTAAAACAAATGTTAACAATGATGAATAAATACTGTAGTAAATGTACTGTTCATTGTTGTTTGTGTTAATAAATACATTGACATACATTAACTAAGAGAAACTTATTGTAAAGTGTGCATGTATGCACAGTATATTCAAATGCAAAATCTTAAATGCCATCTGAACTTTTCAGTGTGTTCAGTAAGTTTGCTTTTTTGGCAAAGAACTGGTCGTTTTTATTGCCTTTAAATTGAAATAATTGAGGTAAAGTTGGTTTTATATTTGCACATTTTCCTTAATAATAACATTTCATAAAGGTATTCTTTCCTAATTCTGAACAGGGCTATCATATTAGCAGCCAGCGACTATCAAAGTACATTGTTCGCAGTCAATTAAATAGTAGTAATGTTGTTTTGAAGTCATACTTGCCTGCGATTTCAACCAGAATATTCAAAATAGTGTGTCTTAAGTTAACACTGTTAAAAAACAAAAAACAAAAAAACAACGAATATGTGAATATAAAACCAACTTTACATCAATAAATAACTGCACATACAGTAAAAATACACTGTAAAACAAATCCTGGTTGCCTTAATTTTTTAAGCTGAATCAAATTAATCCATTAATGAGTCCATTAAATCTATATTATGTTAAACTGACTTAAAACTGCTTGCATAACTTATAAAATAAGTTAGAACATGATTAACTTAGTTTAATAAGTTACAATGAACTAAAAATATGCTGTCATGACTAAATGTTCATATAATTTTAACAGTATAGGAGACATGATTATATAGGAGACATATATAAGGTCATGTATGTATGTATGTATGTATGTTCATGGCATGAACATTAAAATATGTTTGTCATCCTGACACATAAAAGGCAGTAAACAATGAAATGAATGAATCATGTTAATGTCTCGTGCTGACTGCTGAGCTTTCTTATGGTAACGTAGGTGTAAGAAGAACAGGTACAACGAGTTCCCGGATGACGTTATGTCAAGTGTAAACTGGTCTTGTCAGTCGTTTAAAACCTGTTTCGTTTCAGCATTTAACAATAATGTCATGACAAAAAATAAATTCATTTATTGTACATCAATACATGGCCGACATTACTGCAGCTTAGATGTGCCTACGCAAGCTTCCTTGAAACCGTGCATCCACACTAATATATTCCGGTTGGTCTGTCAACCATATTATGTCGTAAAACGTAGTCAGTGTTTAGTATCCATATGGGAATGCTAAGCATTAGCATCACAACACAACAGATTAAAGGTGCATACCTGCTGTTTTTCGAAATGTTCCCTCTCGGCTCCTAAAACCGACTCCGTCCTTCTGCTTTTGACCCGCGAAGGCACCTGTCGTATTGAATTCATCCTTTATATTGGAAAAGCAAACGTGTTATGCTTTGAGTATCCGTCGTTTGCCAGTCCAGTGTGGCTGTGTGAGCTTTAATTTCATATGTGGGCTTTATCAGGAACACCGCGACGCTATAAGTAGGACATGGAGGAAAAACCTGTTCTGGCTTCGTGGCTTTTTTCCGCCGGTTTGAGTCGTACTACAGCATTACTGTGGGAGGAGTATTAATCCGCCTTTTAGTAACGTTGCTATTCAATTTGGGGCGAGGAGTTAGCATGGATAGCCTAAAATTAGGATGAATAGTCACGAAAATGCGATTGAAAAATACTGTTTAGTCTACATGTAAACAAATAGGCTAGTACATTCCCATAATCACTACCATTTTATTTGAAAACACGCTTATTATTAGGCTGAAGATACACTGCAAGTCTATAGCCCCACATCTGAATTATGTCTCAAGTTTCAGAAAAATGTTGAAGTAAAGGGTTCTGTAAATTAGATCAAATAAAAGGCTATGTCAATGTTTGTATAGTTTTTCGCCATTTCAATTACTTCAGGTCAAAAACACAGCAGTAGGCTACTGCAAAAACAATCAAATCAACATGAAATTAAAAATGAAATAATACTTGAATTTCTTTTGAAGTTACAAACTTGACCAATATAACATTTTTACTTAATATTTGAGGTTTTTGTTTATTATTAGGGTTCATAATGATGAATAGTCACAAAAATGCCATTTAAAAATTACTATTTAGCCTACATTAAAAAATAGGCATTTCCACAGTAGTTTCTATTTTATTTGAAAATATGTTTATTATTAAAGTTCATAATGATGAATAACAAAAATGTGATTTAAAATGCTATTTAGCCTGCATTAAAAAAAAAATAGGCCAGTAAATTCACATAGTAATTTCTATTTAATTTGAAAATACGTTTATTATAAGGGTTCATTGAAGATGAACTGCAAGTATCAGGCCCGTAGCCAGAAAGGGGTGGTTCTTTCTCAAAAAGTGAAGCTTTTTGTAGTTAATCTCCCCAATTTCTATTAAATTATGAGATTCAAATACTGCATTTATTTTAAGCACTAATCTTTGCAGCATTAGCTTGTCGGATGGAGATCATAACCACACTTTTTGATACAACATTGATATTTCCTACAATTTTGTTTTTATAGTGCTTACGATACTATTTTACCACAAAATGTTTATGTAGAAATGCGCGTTTAAGCTATAAGCTATTATAGTTTTATAAATAATGTTATGAGATTAAAAAAAAAGTTAAATAATTTTTTTTTAATATTAATAAGTATGAAAAAAGACTTATTTTTAAAATACACATTTATTATCATCATCATCATATATGCATCATTAAAAAAACAATTAGGAATCTGTTAAGACCAAGTAAAAACACATTACAAACTGTAGCCTGTAGGTAAAGAACAAACTGGCCAGCTCATTTCCTTAGTCAGAATTTGTAAATTTGAATAATTAACAATTAAATTTGTCTTAAAACCTTCTTCTATTGGTTATTTTCGCTATTTACGATGGCATACTGTCAAAAATGGGCAATATCTGGATGCAGCCTTTAGGATGTAAGTTGAGATGGCATCGCTTAGTGATGCAATGTCACACGCAATGCACTCAATGGAGCTAGTGACATCACTGTGAGGGGTAGGGTTAGGGGTGGGGTTACGTGAGTGCATTAAAAAGCATTAGATGCAGTTCAGATTGCATCTGCACCGAGACTGCAGCCAGACCCCACTCAAAATGGGACTCATATGAGCTTAGAGGCCAAATTCTGGACTTTGTTAGTGGGGAGGTGGGTCTTTCGAATCACCTGAACCCTCCTGGCTGTGGGCGTGCATATAGCGCCACACCTGAATTATGTCTCAAGTTTCAGAAACATGTAGAAGTAAAGGCTTCTGTAAATGAGATCAAATACAAATAGGCTATAATAACGTGTCAATATTTTTATTGTGTTTTTTTTTGTCCATTTAAATTGAAATCAGGCCCATGAACATATACTCCTTGTTATCAAACTATTTCATAAATGTAACAAGAGGCAATTTAATCATAACTTAATGTTAAAACAGCTATCACTGTTCACATCAAAATGTGTCTCTTTTTGGATTCTCAGAAGCTATAGAAATAAAAAATGTAAAGCAGGAAATACGGTGGGACCATGATTTTTGTTTACATCCCTCAAAATAGTCTATATCAACATGAAATAAAAGGCATTTCCAGTCGTTTATATTTTATTTGAAAATACGTTTATTATTGGGGTTTATAATGATAAATAGTCACAAAAATACGTTTTAAAGTGCTATTTAGCCTACATAAAAAATAGACTAGTAAGTTCCCAAAGTAATTTCTATTTAATTTTGCAAATATAATTATTATTAGCATTCATAATGATGAATAGTCACAAAAGTGCGATTTAAAATGCTATTTAGCCTGGATTTAAAAAAAAAAAAATAGGCTAATAAATTCCCATAGTCATTACTATTTTATTTGAAGATACATTGATTATTAGGGTTCATAATGATACAAAAATGTGATTTAAAATGCTATTTAACCTACATTTAAAAAAAAATAGGCTAGTAAATTCCCATGGTCATTTCTATTTAATTTGAAAATACATTTATTATTAGTTCATTGAAGTCTAGCCCTGAATTCGCACCTGAATTATTTTTCTGAAATGTAGAAGTAAAGGCAGAATATATGATAATGTCATGTCTGTATTTTATATTGATTTAATTTCATTTAATTTAATTTTATTTTATTTTTTATTGATTTTTATCCATTAATTGACATCAGCTTATTTTTATCAGCTTAAAAATAAAATAATAGCTGATCTTACCTTGAATTTCTTCTGAAGTTACAAACTGGATAGGCTATAACATTTTAACTTTATGTTTGAGTTTTTTTATTTTTGGTTCATACTTTAAATTATAAGAACCCTTTAAAACGGACAGACATATTTTTAAAACTCCTGACTAAAATTGCAATTGCAAGTTGTTTTTTTAACTTTAATTAGTACATGCAATACTTCTTTTCTTTATTTAGTCTATCAAACATTGCCAACCATTTCAATAAATGTGAATAAAACAATTGAAAATGCTGCTTACGTTTGTGTTTGGAACAAAGTGCTGCCATGCTTCTCTTCAGCATATTGGATATTTATCAAATTATAACAGGCAGAGCTTTAGTGCTGCTTGATTGGATGAACAAGATAGTGAAAACCAGGTTTTTAATTTGGTGAAATACTTAATGCAAGCAATAACATTATTAACAGCAAAAAACATGACCTGACATGTGATGTCTATTGCAATGGATTCAGGGTCCAAAAGCCTACGTGATTAGTTACTGTAAAAAGTCAATAATATTAAGAATAACAATAGTTTAACCTTTCATTTTTTATAACTTGGAGAAAAGATTAGACAGTAGACTATATTAAACGGAAAAAAACATAATTGGAACAGTAAGAAGCACAAATGCAATATATTAAATATTCAACATCAATATCAGTTTAACCAAGAGTGGTCTCATTTGTGTATCTAATTATTTTTCAGATATGCAATTATTCAGTAATAATTAACTGGATTTATTAAGAAATAGGAATATTTATGTTCAGTGATGGTGTACTGATTTATGCTGTAGGCTACTCTGTTTACCACATGTAAATATTTGCTTACTGTGTTACACTTTCATTGGGTTACATGCATATTTATCTTTCTCTAATAGTAACACAATAGTAAACATGCATACTTTATTGCTCTTGAGTGTTTTTCATTCAAAATATTATTTGAAAAAGCTGTACCACAAATACTGTCACACCTGAAAACATGTAATGTGCATAGTAGTGTTTCCTTTAATATGTACCACTGGAGGCGGCATGGTGGCTCAGTGATTCGCAAGAACATCTCACAGCAAGAAGGTCGCTGGTTCGAGTTCCGGCGATGCCAGTTGGCATTTCTGTGTGGAGTTTGCATATTCTCTCTGTGTTGGCGTGGGTTTGCTAGACATTCTCTATAGGGGAATTGGATGAACTAAATTGGCCGTAGTGTAAGTCGCATGTTGTTGGTGCTTTTTCGGCATCTACAGGGATGGAGTGCATTTGTTTATTTTGTTTATATTATTACTTTACAAAAACTTAAAATACTTTATTATAGAAATATTTACTGTACTGTACTGTAATATCAAGCAACGGATACTAAGAGATTTTATCCCCTAAACAAAATGAAAGCTACTTCCTGTCTTGGTTTCAACTGAACTTAAAGCATGCAGCTATGTTTTAAATGTATTTTAAGGCATTTCAATGTGGGTACTTATGCAGAAAGTTTCTTGAAGGGAACACTACAGCCCCTTGCACTTTTTTTGCAATAAAAACAGGCAATACAATGTAAATACAGCACACAAAAGTATAGTACAAACAATACAGAGATTACTTTTTGCAACAAGGAAGATATGACAATTTTAAAGAAGTATATCAATGGTATAGCAAAAAGAAAGAGAGAGAAAAGGAAAGAAAGAAAGAATTAAGAGGTTCCACTGAAAGATTTTATAAAAACTGGGATCCTCTAATTAATTTTGTCTAGAATACAATGCATCTGGCATCACGGTGGCGCAGTGGTTAGCACAATCGCCTCACAGCAAGAAGGTCGCTGGATTGAGCCTCGGCTGGGTCTCTCCGTGTTCGCATGGGTTTCCTCCAGGTGCTCCGGTTTCCCCTACAAGTCTAAAGACGTGGGGTATAGGTGAATTGGGTAAGCTAACATTGTAGTGTATGAATGTGGATGTTTGATGGGTTCCAGCTGGAAGGGCATCCTCTGCATAAAACATATGCTAGATAAGTTGGCGGTTCATTCTGCTGTGGCGACCCCTGATTTATAAACCCACATAGCAAACGGACTTGACCCAAGTGTGGCCTCATTATGGCGTTGCCGGCACTGGCATGCATAATGATAGCAATGATGGTACTGCATGCATGACGGCAAACTACATTTGGGCCAGTTGTGGATGGGAGGTGTGTGGCCCAGATTAGTGTAGCGATTGTTCACATCAACACATGATTGTTCACCTTTATTAATAAAGGGACTAAGCCGAAAAGAGAATAAATGAATAAAGAAAAGGCACATGAAAAAATGTATAACATTAATGCAGAATATTAAATAAAGCATGTGTTTTAGTAGATTTAACTGCTTTCTTGTTATTAGACTTGTATTTAAGTACAGTTCCAATTCTCGTTTAAAAAATATAAAATTGGGTTTAGTGTGGCACGGTGGCTCAGTGGTTAGCACTATCGCCTCACAGCAAGAAGGTTTCTGGTTCGAGTCGAGGCATTTCTGTGTGGAGTTTGCATGTTCTCCCCGTGTTGGCATGGGTTTCCTCCGGGTGCGCCGGTTTCCCCCACAGTCCAAAGACATACACTATAGGTGAATTGGGCTCCATTGAGTGCATTGTGTCTGACACTGCATCGCTGAGTGATGCAATCTCAGCTTGCATCATAAAGGCTGCATCCAGATACTATTGGATTATTTAGCTTGTTTTAATGAAAAAATCACTTAATTTTGACAGTTTTTCTTAAAACAAGACAATAATTTTGACAATGTTTTGCTTGTTATGCTTCTTTATTCAGCAATTGTTAGATATTTGAACTAGAAACAAGACAAAAAATCCAAATAAGAAAAGCATTTTTGCAGTGTACTCTCCTGTCCTGACTGAGAGTGACACATAATACAGTTAAATACAAGTATTATAAATCTAAAACTACTCCAGCCCCTATAGAAATAAGTGATATGAACCTACTGAGCACTCCTGCCCTGCAGCACACAGTACAATGACAATAACAGAAATATGAATCTTCTGAGTACTGCTGTCTTGAAAGCAAAGATACGGTACATTATATACACAACATACTTCTCATATCGCTTCATCTATCGCTTATTACTATAACATTTTGTTATATAAATGGGTGGCACGGTGGCTCACTGTCACCTCACAGCAAGAGGGTCTCTGGTTCGAGTCCTGGCTTGGACAGTCGGCATTTCTGTGTGGAGTTTGCATGTTCTCCGCATGTTGGTGTGGGTTTCCTTCGGGTGCTCCGGTTTCCCCCACAGTCCAAAGACACGCACAACAGGTGAATTGGATGAACTAAATTGGCTGTAGCGTATGAGTGTGTGTGTGTGTGAGAGAGTGTGTATGGGTGTTTCCTAGTACTGGGTTACGGCTGGAAGAGCATCCTCATGCGTTAAACATTTTCACGAACAGTTGGCGGTTCATTCCACTGTGGTGAACTCTAATAAATAAGGGAGTAAGCAGAAGGAAAATTAATTAATGAATTAATTACCGATCTACATTAACTATTTATTTAACTCCAAATATGATAAGAAATGTACGATACAATAAAAATACTTACTCAAATTGTACATAATGGACTACAAATATGTAGGATAGAGGAATTGCTGTACACTACATAGAAATGCTTTTCTTCCTTAGAGTTTTTGTCTGGTTTCTAGTCCAAATTCTTTAATTGTGTATTGCCTCTTCTAGCTGAAGCGCTGAATGCCTCCTCAGTTGTAAGTCATTTGTGCAAGTGTGTGCTAAAAGACTAAATGTGAAATGAATAAATCAGACAATGATTATTGATTCTGGGTTTTTAGTTAATGTTTAGAAATTCAGTGGTGTTAGTTTATTGAATTTCAACAAAATATACAGTAATTTCTCTTACCTTGCACTATATGCATCCCAACATTAATCAATACAGTTTCTGTCAGAAGAATTCCCTCAGTATTTCCAAATATCCTGACCCTGCTACTGCTTCAATTTCTCACTGAATTTTTAAACAACTATTTTTTTCTTTCTACTGACAGAACATTTTTTTATTAAGTAAAACTCGTTAAACCTCCTTAACCCCCCACAACAAGCTAAAATGCTTAGCTAAAAGGCTGCATATGCCACAAAAAGTATAACAGCTGAGCAGCAAGTTCCAGTGGTTCATTCATTCATTCATTTTCCTTCTGCACAGTCTCTATTTCAGAGGTCCCCACAGCGTAACGAACCACCAACTAATCTGACATATGTTTTAAGCAGCAGATGCCCTTCCAGCTGCAACAAACCAAGGCCAGACTTGGGATCCGCCTCCTAAAGGCTACGCTCAGACAAGCTGGTCTCTCCACATCAGATGAGGAAGTCTGAAATTATTGTGGAGATTTTGACATTAAGTCTTTTTTTTTTTTATTCCGTACATCCATATTTGAAACTTGTTATAAATACCCTCAATGTACAGTGTTAGTGTTGTAGGTCTCAGATGATCAGACTGCTGGAAGAGGATGGGGAGGGTTTTTTCTTGTTTTTATTTTTTTTTATTTGTGTGTTTTCATTTCAAATAAAAAATAAACTTATATTGACCCCACACTGGCTATTCTACTTGTTGCTCTTTACATATCTATAGTTCTACACTGTGATTTCCTGTCCTGTTTGAGCACGGGTTATCCAGATTTAGTGATCCTGAAAAGTTCAGGGATCCTGGGAAGTTCAAAAGATCAGATGTTGCTTTGAAAAACTGGCTCAAAAAGTAAGATGGATCGCAAAAAAGTAGGCTAACTCCCTCCATTCTTATCATACATCTTTTGATTTCATCCTTTTTCTACATTATGCGCTCCACACTCCTATCAAGTAGGTGGCAGGAATGCTCCATGCAAGTTGGTCTGCAAAAAGCGAAGAAGAAGAGCCCGGCGCCAAATTTTGACAGTCTTGGGCGGAGATTGCTTTCACATCATTTTATGAAGCAACATCCACGTTTTTTTTAAAGTAAGTCCATAACAAAACCCCTGCGACATTTGCCAGCCTTTTAAGTCCAAGTGTCGTGAGGTTTGATAGTTTATATTACGTGTCGCGCTTTACGTACGATGCGTCAAGAATGTGGAATAACGTCGAACTTTTGCTGAACGAGGACACAAACACGGTCCGTCTCTACAACGATGTTGAACAAGAGTCTGGAAACGCGTTGTATCAAGTGGATAACCTGGTTAAAATATCATCCTCCGAAAAGGTTTGTAACATTAACGTTTAATTTAAGGCTGACTGGAAATAAAAAATACGTTACCTCTGTGGCACAATTGCTGGAATTGTTATGATGCTGTTGTGATTTAGTGTGACCGCTAACTAACATTAAATTACTTCAAAATATTGAGGTAAAGTTGGTTTCATGTTTGCACGTTCGTTCAGTGACAAATTGACATGCTCCCTATTGTTTACTATGGTACTTTGGGAGTACCATAGTAAATTTGGGAGTACCGGAGCACCCGGAGGAAACCCACACGAAAACGGCGAAAACATGTAAACTCCACACAGAATGCCAACTGACCCAGCCGAAGCTCGAACCAGCGACCTTCTTGCTGTGAGGTGATTGTGCTACCCACTGTGCGACTTTGATGCCAGATGTATTGTATTCTTGACAGAATTAATTAGAGGATCCCATTAAGAATTAATTATTTCCTATTAAGAATTTATATATATATATATATATATATATATATATATATATATATATATATATATATATATATATATATATATATATATATATATATTATTATTATTATTATTATTATTAAGGAAAAAATCTGAACGTGTGACTATAAACCCAACTTTACCTCAATGTGTATATGACACTGTTGTGATTCGGAGTGGCCGCTATTTACTACAAAATATTATTATTATTATTATTATTATTATTATTATTATTATTATTATTATTATAATTTCAAACAAATTGAGTATTTTCGTTCAGTTCTGGTCACACTTTACAATACCATTTCATTAGTTAATATCAGTTAATGTATTTACTGACCATGACCTAATTATGAACAATACTTGTACAGCATTTATTAGTCATAGATTATTTAAATTTATGCTTGTTAATATTAATTATTGCATTGTGAGTTAACTTGAACTTTATTTTCATTACGTAACGTTAACAAATAATAATAAATACTGTAATGAATTTAATTTTTCATTTTTGTTCATGTAAATAAATACAATAATTAATGCAACCTTTTATTAAAATGTAACAAGTTTTTTTTTGCAATTTAATGCAAAAAAGCAAATATATATTCTAGATCTACTGCTCTTAAAGTTTTGTTTTGTTTTATTTGTTGCAATTCCGGTATTTAATATAGTATGGTCATTTTTTTCCCACAGTATTTCTTATTATTTCTTTTTCCTATTAGTCCTAGTGATTTTTCCATTCCTTCATTCATTCATTCATTCATAAACTGCTAAGGTTAATACTATTTGTCCACTTAAGATTTTTTATTATTATTTGCTCACTAAAGAACAAACCTCTGTTAACCAATGACTTGCATAATTAACCCAGTTAAGCCTAATACTTGTATCTTGCAAAATAACATATTAACATATTATGGATTGTCATGACAAAAAGGACAAAATAAATCAGTTATTAGAAATTAATTATTATAACTTGCATGTTTAAACATTTTGAAAACAAATTATTTTCATTAAATTGCACATTGGAAATATTTGAAAAATAATAAAAATTTCACAGGAAGATTTATAATTTTCTCTTGAACTTCAATCTTATGCTTAATTTTTACATTACTTAAGCTGCAAGTTATGCATCAGAATAATATTTAACTTTAAGTGTGTCTAAATGAATTTAGTTCAGGGTTCAATCCTAAGGATTTTTTCAGCTGGCCCAGTCGGACCAGTAGTTAAGATTTTTACTTGCCCTGCCAAAGTTTTCACAGGCCCCACCAAAAAAACAACAACCCATTAATATCTATTTCATAGCCACATATTTTAAACAATGTGTCCAAAAATAAAGTCTGCGAATCTAAAATTAAAATTTCTGCTTCCAGGATGTTAGAAACGTCTATTTTTTTTACTTTATGTTAGCGCCTCTTCGCTGTAGGAAAAATGAAAGAAATAAACGTGCTCACAACATCCAATCAGATAAGAGAAACTGAAAAGCAATAGGATGTTATGGTCATCACAGAGAAGGTAGCATTTAAAGGCCTAAAAGCACAAACTGTTTCTCAATTCTAAGAGTGTATTTGGATGCGATTAACAAATAGTCGCAGGCAAATGAAACTTTAGTGATAAAGCAGCACTGGTCCAATCGGGCCAGTAACAATCCTGTCTACTGTCCCGAGCATCTCGCACACTGACCCCGGGCCATCGGGCAGTCCTTATTGTTGAGCCCTGTAATTTCTTTTTTAAATGCAATTGCTAATAATATTTCATTATTTGTGATGCTCTGCCTGCATGCAGCTGTAATTTCTCTCTACAATGTGTATGCATGTGTACCATCAAATTTACACACACAATTATATTGTATATATATTTTTAAATGATATATTTATGCATACAAATTTGTTCATTATAAATAATGTTCATCATTAGATCATTGACTTGTATGTTTCATTGTATATTTGCTTGTAATTATTTAAGTTGATATTTAATGATCTAATTTTTGAGTTGGAGTGCCCCTCATGTTGATGTTAAAAAACTTTAAGGGGGTAGTTCACCCAAAAATTTAAGTTTACTCACTATTTACTCACCCTCAAGTGGTTGCAAACCTTTATGAGTTTTTTTTTCTGTCAAGATTATTTTGAAGAAAGCTGAAAACGTGTAACTATTGACTTCCATAGCAGAAATAACAAACACTAATGGAAGCCAATGGTTACAGATTTCCAACATTTTTCAGAATATCTTCTGTGTTCAGCCGAAGAAAGAAACTTATAAAGGTTTGAAGCAAGTAAAGGCAGAGTAAATGACACAATTTTCATTTTTTGACAAATATCCCTTTCAATCCTGTTGTCGCGTTCTAGATAATGCATTATAAGTTTCATGCGAACTGAATGAGAGAGAGCGAGAAAAAGAAAGATATTGTAAACCTTTTTGCACATTTTTTTTTGTTCATGAGTGTAGAAAACAAAAATAAAAATGTTCTCCTCCTTCTCCATGTTCTTCAGGTTGTGTCTAAGCCAAATGTCTATGCCTCCAGTACTCCAAATTGCTGCATCATTGTGGTTGACACTGCAGTGGTTCTCTTTGATCCCAGTTTTCAGACTGTCCTGATTCACCTGTATTTTGGTAAAGCAACCGCAATCATGCACAGTTAGCATTCACTGATTACAGTATTGTTTACATAATAAGGCAAACTTATCTGTTGGTCTTAACATATATCTGCTGGTATTCTCATGTTTGATTCAGACTCTGTAGTGGACGCAGTCACTGTTTGCCCCCAAGGACAGTTTCTTCTGGTAGGAGAGAGAAACGGGAGTCTGCACATCATCTATATCCCTCTGAAAAAGACAGTGCTGACTAAAGTGAGCTGCAGTGCTAATACAAAGTAGAATTATATGAATTGTTCTTTATTCTAATAACACTATATATATATATATATATATATATATATATATATATATATATATATATATATATATATATATATATATATATATATATATATACAGAATACTATATTAAATACATACAGTATACATACCTGTACATATTAGATACATGCATGTAGTTTTAGGATTGAACAATATATCATTTGATCATTAACATAGCAAGGTCTGTATCAGGAATAGTCACATAGCAGGGTTAGATTATTATTAAAGATTAAAGGAAAAAGATATTATTAAATATAAATCTTTTAATTATTTATACAATGATGACCCTGTTATTTTACATTTAATTGTTCAATTTCTGTACTGTTTATTTTGTTTGTAATTTTTAATTATAATTTATGCAGATCCATTAAATGGAAAAAGACTTAATCATCACAGTCAATCTAAATTCATGAAATCTTTTAAAATAGAGCCATTTAAGTCTTCTAGTGAAATTATATTCATATTGCAATATATATTTATATGTATCATAGTAATTTTTTTTTTGCAATGTCAGATTTTTCCACTATCATGAACCCCTAATTTAAATATATCTTATTCAAATATATTATATTTTTATAATATTATAAAAAATATTTATAAATTAAAATATAGTAATCATTAATTATAATTATAATTATATAAAATTTAATTGTTATTAATATATATATGGGGTATGAATCATTTAGGGCTTGACTATATAAAGCTATATGGTAAATAAAAAAATATATTGTTTTTTCAGAATCTGCCCCAGCAAAAGTCCTCTTGTGGTGAAACAACCTTTAAGAGCCTAATACTGCATGAGAAACCTGGTTCTAAAGGTGAGTGTCCTCTGACAAAAAAAAAAAATACAAACGTTACCATATACTAACTTCCACATATACTAATAACACTATATAGCTCATATAATCAACAAAGAAAATATAAGTGAAAACAAAGGTGATTTCTTGACGTTCTTAATCCTATCACTTTAAAATAATGAATTTTGTACACATCTCTTTATATTTAGACTGACACACTGTTTTATTTATTATTTGTTTATTTTATTTATTTATTTATTTATTTATTTATTTATTTATTTATGTACTTTCATGATTTTAGTTGTCTTTTATTTCTTTTTTCTGTTGTTTTGATTTCCATAATTAATCAGCACTACCTATAACAAATTTACAGTAATAATAATTAAGCTTGTTGACTAGTTTAAAATGATTTATGATGGAATTATAGTGCTTCGTTTCATTATTTCTTCTTCATTTATGAGTAGCAGGTTATTTAGGGATATATTTCGTTCCGTTTGCATCCCGTCTCTTTGCGCCCCCTGGTGGCAGTGATGCAAATGGCTCTTACACCTTAAACTAATTTTGATAATTCTTTTATGGGATCAAATTCCCGACTAAAGTATCGTGGTCACGGATAGAAAAATAATGTGCCTAAATCAAAACATTGGCATCGCGTGTAAAATGGTAAAACATGCAGATATGAACAGAAAAACTGATTTTGTCTAAATGCGTTTTCGTTTTTGATTCATTATATTTCGGGACGCGACCTTGTTATTTATTATTCTGCGTTTAGATTTTGCGTGTTGTAATTTTACACACAATGTCATTTTTTTAATTTACACGCATTATTTTTCTATCCGCAACCACGATACTTTAGGATGGGATTTGATCCCATATTCCTTTTATCTTATGGCCATGGTAGTGGTAATTTTTATCTGTCACAAACTGAATGTGACCGTTTACATGGATCATTGACTTATACTGTATATTATGGAAGCCCATTTTCGCCCCTTAAAAAAAAAAAATTATAGTCAAAATTCTTAGTCATAAAGTCAGAATTCTGAGTTATAAAGTCACAATTCCGCGTTACAAAGTCAGAATTTCGAGTTATAATGTCAGAAATCTGAGTTATAAAGTCACTGTTCCGAGTTATGAAGTCGCAATTCCAAGTTATAAAGTCAATTTGGGGTTATAAAGCCACAATTCCGAGTTATAAAGTTGCTATTCTGAGAGTATATAGTAAATAGTCCATAGTATATAGTATTAATATGTAGTTGTTAATTTATTTCCCTTACAGTGTTTTCTTTTGTGTTTTAGGAGATTATGATCTCTTTTTTGTCATCAAGGATGGATTTCTACATGTATCCAATGTTGCTTTGGGAAAAATACAGAGAGCGATTGAAAACATGGATCTGGTGGTCTTGAATAAGGTACTGTAGATGTTTTATTTAAAATAATATCTCAAGGTTTTTTTTTACATCAAAAGAAGTTGTTTGGGTTGGGCCTGTAGACGTTGCCATCGTCGATCCTCCGCCCCGCCCCCGTCGCAAACCCGCTCGAGAAAAATACACACTTAGACCCTATATACACTAATACGTCTTAGTTTTAAAATGGCATTTTAGAACGAAAATGATCCACGTCCACACTGGTGTTTCATCTAGCATTTCTGAGAAATATCTTCATCCACACTATAACCCTGAAAACACATCATGTGACCACACACACACACACACACACACACACACACACACACACACACACACACACACACACACACACACACAAACACAGACATGTGCTGCAGCATACGCGCAAGACTGAGCTCCAGGGGTCAGCAGCTGGTGCTCTGGGCACAAAACCCCAGAGAGCAGTGCACACCGGACAACTTATCAAGGATGTATCGCTGGATCGCGTCTCACTATAGTTGTTAAAGGTGATATTTAATTAATCTTTTCTCTATCTAACGACTGTTCGGTCTTTTGAATCTATCAGGTAATGTGTCACTGCTTCAATCTTTCACTTTCACGCTTGTACTTAGTAATTTTAGCAAATACCTCAGATACTTTTGGTTGGTTCCTGTTGCTTGTGCACCTTTTTACCAACCAAGTTTGTCGACGCCATTATAATGACACAGATCACTCTACCTATTCATCCCAGAGTATTGTGGAAAAAGTGACTGACAGGTGGTAATTTGTATGTAACTTATTTTTATTTATTGATGATTTGGTTATGGGTAAAACAAAGACTATGCGGGTCAGGTTGTTGAAACGGTAGGCTACAAATAATTAATTCCTTATGAATTAATTCATTATAAATAATTCATTCACCACCGCCTATGACGACTGTGCCATAGTCTATTGCAATATTTCACATTAGACATCCTACGATGCCAAATTGGTTGACATCGCCCAACCCTAGTGTGCACTGAAAAATGTGTGCTTGTTACACATAATTAAAAAAAAGTCGATATATAAAAAACATGGACCTTACAATAGATTTATTTTTATTTTTTATTTTTTTAATATTTTATTTAGAGTATTTCACATTTTAAATAACAAACCCCAAATCGCTCCCATGCCAGCAAATAAAAATAAGTAAACATATTTGACTTGTAAATACATATGCACATACACGTCCACAACTGTATAGATACTTAATCATATTCCTCCATGAGAAATCTATACCTGCACATATTCACAAGTCCAGTCAAATATCTGCATATGTACATTACATATAGAGCATATACACATATGAGAGTACAAATCAATACAGATAACAAACGAAGAGGGACAAAAATTAAAAAGCAGATAAAAAAGAAATGAAATAATAATAATAATAAAATAAAATAGACCTTACAAGAGATTTACTGAATACTAATTAATCAGTATGATATTGTATCAAATATAAAAACACTTCTACATCGAAATCATTAAAATATTGCAGTAAACATATTGCAGTTTGCAATAAATGTAATGTAAATGATTGTTTTACTGATGTGATAATTATTAGAGTGGAGTTTGTTAAAATATCGGATTTGTTTATGCAACAGTAAAACACGTCTATTCAGAGATGCTTGCTTTTCCCTTAAATAATATGATGCATATGTTGGTTATAACATTAAAAATATTGCATCACATATAAAGTACTGCAATATTTGCCTTGCCGTTGCATATCCTATTTTGCTTCAATTTCACACAGCCCTACATTTGATTGTAGCCCATGTATTTTGACATTTTGTTTCTGTTAGATATGTCTGTGTTGTTGGATATGGCAATATGTGAGCAATTAAGAAATTTAGTAATTATTAATTTTGTTTATATTTCAGATCCAAGAAGATATTCTCATGAACTTCTTCTCAACTAAAGAGATTCATGAAGACGGTTGTATTTCAGCGAGTCTTGTCTGTTTTGGAAGCACAAACCACCTTCTGATTGGGGTAACTTACTGTAGATTCTACATGGTTCCCAATGAGCATTTTGTTTTCCTTTTCCAAAATGAGTTATTAATGTGATGTAGAAAATAAACAAATAAATGTATAGAAATATTTGCTGTGGAATTCAAATATAACAAAGGTGAAAGAGACTAAAATGGTAAAATGAAGTTACTTGTGACTTTATGACAGGCAGACGGTGCTAATGTTCTTTCACTTTGGAGCATGGGTCTCCATCAGACATCCATGTCTCTCACCAAACTTCTAGACTCTTCTTTGATGTCAGGTACTGAATGTGGTCTTGCCTTGCTGTGTTTATTATGTTTGTCATGTTGCCAAAGCTGCAATGTAACGATTATTTTCTTTTTCATCTAATAAAGAGGTGAAGAAAGTTCAAGTTGTGGATAATTTGATGTACGTCCTAAATAATGAGGTAAGGGTTTTGTTTCTTTGCCTCATCCTTAATAGACATGTCATTTCAAATAAAATAAGTTATTTTAATTTTACATATTATATATTCTACACTGCTTGTTTCTCGTGCTCTTAAAGTCTGTTAAATTCGTGGTTTTGTGAAGCTGCTTGATCAGAATTACACAATGAGCTGTAATTGCTTAGCTGGAGTGTTTTGATTTGGTTGCCACCTTATGCACTTTGCCTTGAGATGTCATGCTTAGGGTGGGGTTTATGTACATTTTAGGCTTGGTGATGTCACAAACCCAGGGAGAAGCTGGTCCCTACCAGCCATTTATTATAGGCCTTTCTTTTTAATTAATTATTATGATTATTTTTTTGCATGACCAACAAAGCACTGGCAACTAAATTATTATTTAGATGAATATATCATTTGTGTATTAATGGACTATTATCTCTTTCTCTGTCGTTCAATTAAATTAAATTCAATTCAAAAGAGCTTTGTTGTCATGACTTATCAAGTATTGCTAAGCATTGCAGATTACATAAACGATTAACAATATTGTAAAGTGATTATGTAATACGTATATGCATACACACAAAAACTCACACAATTAGAATTTTCCAATTAGAATTTTAATAAATACATGCACAAATTTAAAAAATACTATTATGATTATTAATAAGATAATGAAACATAAAAAAAGAAAAAAATATTAATAGTTAAATAATGAAATACTGAGACTTAAATTTGTTTGCTCTCTAGTAAAATAAAATTAAATGTGCATGCATGGGTTTCAATTAAATATGTTTTATGGTACAATGTTACTAAATATATTATTTTCTATTATTATTATTATTATTACAATTACAAAATGTATATATTTTTCCCAGGGCATGCTCAGTATGTTGGACATTCATTCGTTTGTCATGCTTTGTTGCTGGCCGGATCAATACGTTGTGGATTTCCTGCTGATATCAGATGGAAACTCCTCATCTATTACACAGCAAGTGTCTTGTTTTTTTTCTTCTTATTGTAAGACGTGAATAATCCATTCATTAACAGGTAATTGTTTTGGTTTAAATAGGCAAGATGATAACTCCCTGAAAATCATGACCTTGGTAGTTGAAGGAAACAAGGTAAATATTTTGTGTGTATTTTAAATTCATACTCGCTGCTTATACACACCAGTATATGCTAGTTAATGGTTTTTTTTTGCTGATAAGAACATAAATAATCTTCACTTCTTCTTTCGTTTTATTATTTGTGTTTTTCTTTCTGTCCAGGATCACAGTAGGAAGCTTGTGGTGCAGTCTCTCTCCTCTATGGAGGTTTTCTACTCTCTAGAAGTTTCTTCTGAGTCTTGGTTGATCCAAAAGGGAATCAGTATGGTAATTATATAACAACACACATTAACATTCAAGATATGCAGATATACTATAAAGCAAACCTGAGATGTTTAGTTTGCTGCTCCTGCAATTTATTGTTAAGGTCATCTTTACAAATTCGGGGGGTGTAGTGATACACAAATATTATGGCTTGGTATGATTTTGAAACAGAGAAAAAAAGTCAAGTAAAATTATATATCGCTAGTCAGACCTGTGTTATTTGCATTTAATAAAACTGATGCGCACTGAACATGATGCAGGACAACTCACTGCATGATGGGGCCTAGAAAACGCATGTATATGCTCATAAAATTAAAGATATCAGTCAAAAATGCCCTTGTAAGACAGAAGTCTTTGTATCATATTTGTATTGTGATACAATTAAAGGGATAATTCACCCAAAAATGAAAATTCTTTCATCATTTACTCACCCTTGACTTGTTTTAAACTTTTATGAGTTTATTTCTTCTAAAAAGAAGACATTTTAAAAAATGTTGGAAACCTGTAACCATTGACTTCCATAGTATTTGTTTTTCCTACTATTGATGTCGATGGTTACAGGTTTTCAACATTCTTCAAAATATCTTCTTTAGTGTTCAACAGAAAAAAGAAAGTTGTAAAATTTTGGAACCACTTGAGGGGGAGTAAATAGTAAGTACATTTTCATTTTTGGGTGAATTAACCCTTTAACATGAGGTATGTCACAAAGAGAGCCTTGTACTTCATTCCTGAATGAATAAACTATTTAAATAAAACAATTGAATAAATAACTCTGTGACTAAAATGTTTAATCCATTTACCACAACCTAGTAGCAGTTTTATTTTTTAAATATGAGTATGAGTAAATGAAACAATCAGAAAATGTTTCATATTAATAAAGGCACAGTGGTTCACTCAAAAATCAGTATGGCCATAATTTACTCACATTTTCAATATATATGTGCATGCATACATCTATAAGCTTTACAGTGGGTTATTTGACAGCAGGCACTTTTGTTTACCCTCTGTAAGGGATAATTCGTTTTACCGGTTGTTTTCTAGGAATAGCAAACTTTAGAATGTTGTGAGGTAACCAATCAGAATCAAGCATTTCAGAGAGCCGTGTAACGAATAGTTATAAATCACCTGCCTTTAATGTCTTGCATTGAAGCTAATTCATAAATTCCACTCTTTTCCTCAGGACACAATCTACTTACTGGAGGGAGTTTTGGCTAACACAAAGAGGTGACCATTTGCACAGTCTATAAATGTTAAAGCCAGTCATCCCTAATATGTTTTAGTAAATTCATCACATTAATGGACTCACTGATTGATTAATATTATGTTGTAAAGCAGCCCTGAAGATCCAGTTTCAACTGTTGTGATAAGATGCTTCACTGAGGCGCTGCCAGAGAACCGGTGCGCATAACAACACCATTTTTAATTAATCTGGATTCAATTTAATTAGGGTAAATGTGGTATATGAGGGTGCAATATGAGAGCTGCAGCTTAAGGAATGCTCTACTTGATTTAAATGCTTGTTTTCATGTTTATTTATTTTTTTGCCTGTGCATAATTTCACTGCTTATTTTCTACTAGGGCCGCACAATACTGGAAAAAAATGTGATTTGCGATATTGTTGAGTATTGCGATAACAATATTTATTACTATATAACATTCCCCTTGAAAAATGCTGTTTTATTAGCTGTGTTTTAAAATCACTTATTTATTTAATGATATTATAATAAACAGGTAAAAACATATTCTTCAGTTTTAATTATTTATAATTATTATTTCTATTATATAATTATTTAATTCTAATTAAGACTTAAAAACTGTGTCAGGATGCACACATTTGGTTTTAAAACACTATGAATGAGTGAAAACCTTTGCAAATATCTTGACTCTGATTGGCTGTTGTCCTTTTCATCATTTTCATCTCGACTCCGCCCATTAGTGTTTATTTTCAGCTAAAATAATCTGCAACTTTGAGCCGCTTCAGCCAATAGCAGAACAACTATTGGGGAGGCGGGGCTAAAGACAGCAAGGCCACATCTGATTGGCCAAATTTAGATAAACGACCAATGCATAAAATAAATGTAATATATCACACATCTGCGATACGTATATGGCATATACGATAATTTTGCAATGTATTGTGCAGCCCTAATTCCTACATGTTTTATTCAAATTTGTTTTTTATAAAATAATATTCAGATTTTATATTAAATCAGTTCACATTACTTTTCTTTCTCTATTATCTAAATTCAGGCTAAACAAACTTCTTTATAAGCACAAGTTTGAAGAAGCAGAAAAATTTGCAAAAACCTTTGGCCTTGATGTTGAGGTAAGACATTGTTAAAGCTGCCATATAAATGTATTTGAACAGAATTCTCATGGTAAACTGACAATGTTTTTGTTTGATTGTTTGTTTTTTTGTTTGTTTCAGCTGGTGTATAAGGTTAAACTGAACGTTGTGCTGGAAAAGCTGATCTCAGCATCAGGAAATGATCAAACACTAGAGTGGCCTGAGCTCATCCAAGAGGCCAAAACCAACCTGATGAAGATCATGGTAAAATTCAGCTTTACAACAAACATGCAGAGAATAATTCAATCCATTTTCATTTCAGTCCTTTTTAATCACACATAGGCCTTGAAAAGTCAAAGTACGTGTGTAATGCAAATATAATTGGTCGTATTTGCAAAACCATACGATTATGTTTGCCCATCTGTGCAAATGTCTGTTTATTCATGGAAACAAAAGAATGAGGTTAGTCACTACCTGTTATGTGTAGTGATTTGTGAACACATTAATACAGTGTTGCCAACTATTTCCAATGAAAAGTAGCTAAAGCCTGCGCGAAAAGTAGCTAAATGTTGCCAGATGAAGTCATGAACTAATTTGCATATCAGTGACGTCATCATGTAGTCATGTCTCTACTCACTGAGGCGCTGTACATTATACTATATTAAAAACATTACATCCAGATGCACAATAAATAGGTTCTTATTAACATATTAATTTGCGTGATGACGTAGTATACAATCTTTATGTAGTATACAAAATAATTAATGTTTTCTCAAATTGACTGGCCATCTCAGCAAAAACATTATTCGAAATATGTCCATTTAGATTTGTATGAAAAAATAGAGTTGACTATTTGTAAATGTTTTACATGTTTTATTTTTAAATGTAACACTGATAATGAACAGTTACATTCTTTTAAACAATCACAGCTTGTGTACTTACTCTTTAACTTGTGAAATTAACACATTTGTGAAAGTGACAACAATTTTAGCACTATTAGAAATTGCTACCTAAATTACCAACAATTATACATGTTAACAAATATCAGTAAATTAGCAGTTATGAAAAACAATCTGAGCTAGCAATTTAACTTGAATGTGAGACGTGTGTTGAGTGAAGCCTGCAGCCGCTGCTCTTCTGAGCCACTTTTTAAAAATGGCTAAAAGTAGCCAAATGAATGTTAAAAATTGCTAAATTTGTTGCTGCTTTTAAAAAAAAAAAGTTGCTAGGGTAGTATGAAAAGTTGCTAAATCTAGCAACAAAATTGCTGAGTTGGCAACACCGCATATAACACTGCAACAATGGCACATTACTAAAACCCTACACTTTTTTTAGCTCCTCCTCTTTTAAAAAAGCAGCCAATTAGCATTTTGTTTTATCACAGCACTGCCAATGAGAGTGCTTGAAATCAAATGAAAAGCAATAAGAAGTTTCTTGAAGGGGGCGGGGCATGTCAGATGCTAGAGAGCATTTGATTGGCCAAGATTTGATGAGAACTGAAGTATGAGGTGACGTGAAAAAAAAAATCGTTGATCCATTTAGGCAGAAGTGACAAACTACAAGTTTTACATGTTTATATGGGTTTTATATTTTCTATATTTTTGGTTTTGGCTTTGCTAGCTAATATAGATATCTATAAAACTGAAACTTAACGTCTAACCTCTTTTTAAATTTTTATTTCAAGGGACCTTTAAATGCATGTTATGATGTTTAACCCTTTCCATATGTCCCAAAGGATGAGCAGTTTGTGGTGCAGTATTGCCTCAGTGCTTCGTGGCCTACACTCAGCATAGCCGAGGAGATGCTAAATTACACCTTAAACCGTTTCCCATGCTACCAGATCCAAACAGGCCTTGCTAAGCTCGCCACGTTCTCCAGCATGTATGGACACAACAACTTTGAGTATGTCCATTAAACTTTTATCTGAGGAGTTAAATTTTTATTTGAACACTCTAATCTTTTAACCTTTATAATTAAATCAATTAACCCTTTTCATGTCCTGGATAGGAATCCTTCTGAAAGTTTGTATCTGTCTGTCTGTCTGTCTGTCATCTATCATTTTATCTATCTGTCTGTCTGTCTGTCTGTCTGTCTGTCTGTCTGTCTGTCTGTCTGTCTGTCTGTCTGCCTGTCTGTCTGTCTGTCTGTCTGTCTGTCGTTTAATCTACCGTTCTATCTACCGTTCTATGCTTCTATGTATCGTTCTATGTTTCTACAGTATGTATCGTTCTATGCATCTATGTATCTATCTATCTCTTGTTCTATCTATCTTTCAATCTGTCTATCGTTCTATCTATCGTTCCATCCATCCATCCGTCCGTCCGTCCATCCATCGTTCTATCTATCTATAGTTCTATGTTTCTATGTATCGTTCTATGCATCTATGTATTGTTCTATGCATCTATGGATCTATCCATCTATTGTTCTATCTATCTTTCAATCTGTCTATCGTTATATCTATCGTTCCATCCATCTGTCCATCCATCCATTCGTCCATCCATCATTCTATTTGTCCATCTATCCATCTATCTGTCCATCTATCTATTGTTCTGTCTACCATTTTTTCTATCTGTCATTCTATCTATCTTAAAGACATCCTTATGTTTTTTTATTGTTTAGTAATCTTAAATATAATATAAGATGTATATATTATATTGTTATATAATGGTATATAATAATAATAATAACAGTAATAAGAATTTATTTATTTATTTATTTTGTTCATTTACAGTGGCATCAAGTGGATTGAGTTCTTGAACAGCACAAATTATCTCAAAGACATCCTTGCTCTTCTGAAAGAAGGGAATGTCAGTGGAGCGCAATACCTGTGGTTACGACATGAGGTAAAACTTGAAGTATGGTTTGTTCACTTCATAAAGCGTTTAGGCCAAGTGCATGTCATTTGAGAATTGTACTTTGTTACTTCCCATCTCTGCACATCAACCCTACATGAAATTAAATACACAGAAAAATGCTAATTCAATAATTTAATCATTCATTTATTCAGCATTATTAATCATCCTGTGGTATTTCTGTATAACAGGAAATATACTACACCGTTTTCCCTGGAGACTTATTCCAAATCAGTAAGGTTATAAAATCGAGGTTACTAACAACTTGACTTCAGTAGTGTGAAACTGAACATTAAATTAAGGATAGAGTTTTATTTTAGTGTTTTTCCTCAACAATCTGGAGCGTTTGATATGTGCGATGTAAAGATTTTCCGACCATGCTGTCAAACTGACATAATCAGTGGAGGAATGCTATTCTAGAGCAGAAGCAAATGATCAGATTTTGATTTGAGTTTATTATTATTAACTTGCTTGAATCAGTTGTTCACCTCAAAAATAGCAATGTGCAAAGTCAATTTTGATTTCACAATGACTTACAGCGAATGTTTTCCAGGGTGAGTTTGCCAGTGAGTTTGATGAGGGTTGTCTCCATGCTCTGCTGAGCTCCATTTCATCTGACATCCCATCACAGGACCTCAGTCCTTGGTTTAAGGGTGTTGTGGTCCCATTTGTGTGGAGGGTGCTGCCCAAAGGACAGGTACAGTATCAGGACAGCAAATACACATTGTTTTTGATTCATGAAAGTGTTTATTAGACTTTTTATTCACAGCAGTTCTTACTCCGTATGTACAGTAAAGTGGATAAAACAAGGTTTTGTGTATTGTTTTTTTTTACATCACTTTAAATGTGATACTGAAGTGTAAATTAAATGTTTAATTTATTTCTAAAGCATTGATTTTTAGAATAAACGTATTCAATGTTTGAACTGGGCACAATTTACACATTTCTACATGCCTGCAGAAAATCATTGCCAGGTGGTTGGAGCACCGTGCAAGGAATCTGGAGTTAACAGAAAAGGTAGTAAACTATTAAGACCATTTTTTAAACATTGAAATAGTATTTTTGAAATGCATATTAGGCATTGGCCGGTATAAGATTCAGATGGTATGATAACCTTGTAAAAATATCACGGTTTCACGCTATCATGGTATTGCGATTACTGCTATAAAATATATTCTTTTTAAATGTCTGGGTAAAAAAAACCAATATATTTAATTTTTTGAAAGATTTATAATATTTTGGAGCAGTAAACATGTCAGGCTAAATAATTCAAATGAATCATTGACTTCTGCTGTCTTCATTTGTTTTAAAGACACTGATTTCTTTACAATTTAAAACGGCATCTTTGGATATCTTTTTTGCTGGAGATACTGTTGTCCAGGGCTCAACAATAAGGACTGCCCCATGACTGCATAGTACTTCATATCACAATCATGATGTGTAATAAAACAAGATTTTATGTTTTATGCTTTAAATGATTGGCTTTATTAGAAAAAACATAAATGGTTTAAATTGATGTTGTCAATGAGAACTTATACCAGACCAACCGGGAAGATGATTGTACTAAATGTGTAATATACTTATAATTTATTTGTAATAAAATGTAATATATTTGTTTATCTTTAAAAGTCACTAAAATGCTTTATTGCTATACATTTTTCTTTTCATTGTCTTATTGTATAATTGTCTGTGATTACTATCTTGCTGACTATTAGATTTATTTATTTTTTTTTTATATCCACATTTGTGTCTTATATGTGTGAGATCTATATCCCTAACAGTACAATGTTTCTGATTTTACTTTGACATTCAAATATTTATTTACCTCTGTTTTTCCTTTGGACTGTGTTCCTGGAGTTAAAGAATAAAAATAAATAAAAAATCATTAATATGAAATGGGTTCAATGCAAAAGGATGTGTGCTAATTACTGTATATGCTAAGTAAACTCATACATTTCTGGCTATCTTATAATTCTTATTTATTGCTGATTACTTTTTTAATAGAGTGACTGGCCTCAAAATGGACTGCTCCTGGCTGAACTTGGCTTGCCATCCCTCTGGAGGTCTATGGGTTTGGTAAATATCAAGTTTTTCAGTAATACTTTAGTTTAGATCATAATTCATGCTATTAACTACTGGCTTATTACCTGCCAATTATTAAGATATGAACTGTTCATTAGTCCTTATAAAGTATGATCTTGTTCTGCATCCCTAATCCTTTCTAAAACCTAAACCCAACTTCTGCCTTACTAACTATTAATAAACAGCTAATTAGTAGATTATTAAGCTAGCAATGTAAGTTAATGGTTTATTAGTACTATAAATTGTGAACAAAGCCTAATTGTTACAAGTTTAATTGTAATTTTATTCAGCTTGAAAGACTACCATATTCTTTTTAAGTTACTAAATGATGCTGACCAGACCAATGCATTTGTTAAGAATTCATTTGTTTTTCAGGCTGAAATCTGTGGAGCAGAGGAAGTGGAAAGTCTGAGATCACTTGTGGCAAACCTCCGGCAGCTTTGTGACCTCTACACCAAATATAATTGCCACCTCTCACTATCTGACTATGAACGTGTGAGTATGAAAGTGTATATTCTTCTATAAAGTTTGTATAGTATGAAAGATATTATAGTGACCTTGTAAGTATTAAACACTTAAGCAAAGGTTTGAAGATATCGTCACTAGTATAATAAGTACATAGTACATCTATAATAAGTACATAGTACATCTAACTCATGTTCTTCTCGTTTTTAGCATCTAAATTAAATGTCATAACTGTCATAACTTTTCTTCAGAAAATATTGGCATTAAGACAGTTTGAACTAGGGCTGCATGATACTGGTAAAATATGAGAAATTACCATTAAGTATTGCAGTAATGATATTTCTTGTGATATAACATTTTCCTACACTGTAAAACCCCAAAAGTGAAGGTAACATTTGAGGAAATGATTGCAACAAACCATTTAAGTTCAAAAACTAATCCAAATGAGTACTGTGAACTTAATTCATTTGAGTAAATGAAGCA